>NW_027288344.1:1812551-2114643 GCF_047511675.1 Marmota flaviventris
GCACTGGGTTCAATCCTCAGCACCACAAAAATATAAAATAAAATATTGTGTTCACCTAAAACTAAGAAATAAATATTTTTAAAAAGCAAATAAATAAAAATAAATATTTTACACTGAGAAAATAATAATTACCCATAGAAGTCATAAGAAATATTTAGTAGAATATCTAAAACTATTAAAATATTACTTTAGTAAGGTCTCTGAATTAAAGGTGGATAGGGGCATCCCACACAGAGAATATCCAAATAACTAATGAAAAAGTGCTCAAAATCATTATTAGCACTTAAAGGACTTTGAGATATACACATCCCCAAAACGTTTAAATGATTGTGTATTAATGTCAAAATAAAACTAAAGAAAATAGCAACTGGAGCATCCATACACTAAGTGGGAGTGTGATTATAGCAGCTTTCAAACACTGTCTGGTGGTATCAGCTAAAGTGGCACATGGTACACCTGTGACCCAAATGTTCCATATAGACACACAGTCTGAAGAAAAATGCATTTATGTGTTCTCCAAAAGAGATGTGCAAGAACATTTGTAATAGTACTGTTTGTGATAGCATAAAACAAGAAGCTCTCCAGATGGCCATTAAGATAAAAATGAACACATTTTTGCTACCTTCACACACTGGAATAGTAAGTAGCAATGACAATGGAAAACTACAAGTATGTTCATGTGAACATTTAGATGAAATTCACAAACATACTAATGTTCAAAGGAATACTAAATAATCACAAATAGCACACACCATATGATTCCATTTATACTAACATCAAACACTAGCAGAACTAATCCATTCTGTTAGAAGAGAAGGTAATTTTTTTTTTTTTATTCAGCTCTTTTACTGCTGCAACCAAAAAATCTGACCAGAACCATTTTAGGGGAGGAAAAGTTTATTTGGGGGTTCCCAGTTTGGGAATTCTCAGCCCATAGACACCAGGCTCCATTCCTCAGGGCTCAGAGTGAGGCAGGATATCATGCTAGCAGAGGGAAAAAGCTCATGTGATGATCAGAAATCAGAGAGAGGTCTCCACTTTCCAGATACAAATATATACTACAAATGCCCACCTCCTACAGCCACACCCTACATGCCTTCAGTCACCACTCAGTTAATCCATATCAGGAGATTAATTCACTGATTGGGTTAAGACTTTCATGACCCAATCATTTCTCCTCTGAACCTTCTTGCATTATCTCACACATGCACTTTTGGGGGATAACTCACATCCAAACCATAACAGTATTTTATTTGGAGGAAGTAATGAGAAGGAATCTGAGGGTGCTAGAATGTTCGATTTCCTATCTTTGCATGTTGCTTACACAGGTATATGCATGTTTTGAATATTCATTGAACAATTGTGATGTAAGCATTCTCTACATTTTGTTACATTTCAATTTAAAAAACTACAATAAAAACAAACAATAAGAAAAGCCCTCCCAAGCCTTGTGTGTATCTTAATGTCCATTCAGCAATAAATGCCCCTTTTTCCTGCATCTTGCACCTATATTTAAATCTGTATTCTGAAGCCAATGCAATAAACTGAGTCTTCAGACAGAAAGAACCATTCTTGGCATAGTTGGTTCTTGAAACACAGCTGGCCATGGGAATCGGCTTTCGATGTACAAACAGGAGCAAACAGAGCCTGAGGAAGAGCCGTGGTCCAGGATAGATTATCCTTCCAAGGAATTTTTGCTGAATACAATTACCTGGTAAATATCTGATACCTGCTCAGAGAGTTCACATTGGAAGTAGAATGGAGATGATCATGCCTGACATAGCAAGATAAATTTCATCAAACCAATAAAGCAAAGTAATTCTAGTGGAAAAGGCACCTTCATGTGAATGGATCTTTTTTAAGAAGTATTTTGGTCTCCGATTTTTATTTATATTTAAATGTGAGCATATTTAAACATCTTGCTCAAAGGGGAGAATATACAAGTAGGCCAGGTTTTTTTGTATTTAACAAGAATGGTGATGATGATAACTAATTCCTACTATGCATCAGAAACAGTACTAAGTGCTTTATATCCATCAATTATTTAAAATTTCAATAATATTATGAATACTATTTTTTTCCTGAAAAGAAAACTGAAGTTTGAAGAGAATGTTTCCCCAGGTGTTCTGTAAATGTCTATGTGTACTTGAGAAAATTGTATGTTACCCTCTTAGTATACACACTTTAGATGAATCTGCAACATGTACTAGAACAAACTATAATTAGATACACGCAGGTTTATGACTTACAGTTTCCTGGAAACTTGTTCTTTTATAACTGTTGAGCTTCTCACTTTACCTTATGAAGGTTTTTGCCTGAAGTGTTTTTCTCCATATTAAAATGGCTACAGTGGTGTATTTGTTAACTTGATACTTTTATACTTCATATTTTTACTGTATTTCTCTTATTTTCAGCCTCCCTCCATGGTTTTATTTCAGGTCCATTGATCCTGTATGCAATAGGACTGTATTTTATTGCATATAATTAGCTTTTTATTATGATTATTTTAGTTTATCAGATTTGGTGTTTTGATTATGTAATTTCTTATATGCACATATATTGAAATACTAATGTATTTAGAAATATTTCCATCACATTGTTTGTCTTTATTATCCTTTTATGTATGATGTTTTTCCTGCCTACCATTGGATTCATAAAATGTCTGTGTTCTCTTTTATTGCAACTATTTATTTTTAAGTGACAAAAGACATACATATTTTTCAGGAATGTATACATCATGGAATGACTAAATCAAAATAATCATTGTATATAATTCACATTCTTATTTTTTGTGTTGAGATCATTTAAAATGTACTGTTGCCAATTGTCAAGAATGCAATATGTTGTTATTAACTATAGTCAACATGTTGCACAATAGAGTTCTTGAACCTATTCCTTCTCCCTATCTCTTATGAAAATTGTCTACCCCATGACTAATATCCCCCAACCCTTACCTTCCAGTTCCTGGTAACAATCATTCTCTTTTCTGCTTCTGAGTCCAGACTTCTTAGATCCCTTGTATAAGAGACATCAGGAAATAACTGGTATTTTTTGCCTAGCTTATTACACTTAGTATAGTGTCTTCCAGCCTCATCTATGTTGTCATAAAGGATAAATTTACTTCTTTTTTTAAAAAAAAATATTGCAGATGGACACAATACCTTTATTTTATTTACTTATTTTTATATGGTGCTGAGGATTGAACCCAGTGCCTCACATGTTAGGCAAGCATTCTATCACTGAGCCACAAACAGACCTCTGATTGCCTTCTTTTTAAAAGCTTAATAGTTTTCTATAGTCTACATATACCACATTTTCTTTATTCATTTATCCTTTGATAAAGAATAAATTGATTACATATCTTGGCTTTGTGAACATAAGAGTGCAGATGCTTAGACATCCTGATTTGATTTCCTCTGGATATATAACCAAGAAACAGATTGTTGGGTCATTTGATAGTCTTATTTTGTAATTGGTTGAAAATTTTTCATTCTATATTTTTTTAGTTTTGTTGATTTTATTTTTTAAAATAAATGACAGTGGAATGCATTACAATTTTTATTACACATATAGAGTACAATTTTTCATATCTCTGTATATAGAATATGTTTACAACAATTCATTCCTTTATGCATGTACTTCATTGTATTTTTTGGCATTACAATTCTTATTACACATATATACCACAATTTTTCATATCTATTTATATATAAAGTATGTTGACACCCAATTTGAGTCTTCATACATATAGTTTGGATAATGATGTCCATCACATTTCACTACCCTTGCTAATCTTCTGCCCCCTCCCTTTCCCTCCCACCATCTTCCCTACCTAGAATTCATCTAATCCTCCCATGCTCCCCATCCCTACCCCACTCTGAATCAGCCTCCTTATATTATATAAAACATTCAGCATTTGTTTTTGGGGGGATTGGCTAACTTCGATTAGCATTATGTTCTCCAACTGCATCCATTTATGTGCAAATGACATGATTTTATTCTCTTTTAATGCTTAGTAAAATTCCATTGTGTATATATGCCACATTTTTGTTATTCATTCATCCACTAAAGAGCATCTAGGGTTGCTCCACAGTTTAGCTATTGTGAATTGTGCTGCTATGAACATTGATGTGGCTGTGTCCCTATAGTATACTGTTTAAAGTCCTTTTGGTATAGTCCAAGGAAAGGGATACCTGGGTCAAATGGTGGCTCCATTCCCAGATTTCCAAGAAATCTCCATACTGCTTTTCATATTGGATGTACCAATTTGCAGTCCCACCAGCAATGTATGAATGTACCTTTCCCCCCACATCGTCACCAACACTTATTGTTATTTGCCTTGTTTATCTTCATAATAGATGCCATTCTGACTGGAGTGAGATGACATTTTAGAATAGTTTTGATTTGCATTTCTCTGATTGCTAGAGATGATGAGCATTTTTCATATATTTGTTGGTTGATTGTATATCCTCTTCTGAGAAGTGTCTGCTCAGGTCCTTGGCCCATTTGTTGATTGGGTTATTTGTTTTTTCAGTGCTTAGCTTTTTGAGTTCTTTATATACCTTAGAGATTAGTGCTCTATCCAATGTGTGAAGATTAAAAATTTGTTCCCAGAATGTGGGCTCTCTGTTAACTTCACAGATTGTTCCTTTTGCTGAGAAAAAACTTCTTAGTTTGATTCCATCCCATTTTTTGATTCTTGGTTTTAATTCTTGTGCTATAGAAGTCTTATTAAGGAAGTTGGGGCCTAATTCCACATGATGAAGATTAGGGCCTACTTTTTCTTTTGTTATACACAGAGTCTCTGGTTTAATTCCTATGTCCTTGATCCATTTTGAGTTAAGTTTTGTGCATGTTGAGAGACAGGGATTTAATTTTGTTTTTTTGCATATGAATTTCCAGTTTTCCCATCACCATTTATTGAAGATGCTATCTTTTCTCCAATGAATGTTTTTGGCACCTTTATCTAATATAAAATAATTTTAATTTTGTTGGTTAGTCTCTGTGTCCTCTATTCTGTACCATTATTCTACTAGTCTATTATGGTGCCAATACCATACTGTTTTTGTTACTATTGCTCTGTAATATAGTTTAATGTCTGGTATAGTGATGCCACCTGCTTCAGTCTTCATGCTAAGGATTGCTTTAGCTATTTTGGGTCTCTTAGCCTTCCAGATAAATTTCATGATTGCCTTATCTATTTCTATGAGGAATGCTATTAGGATTTTGATCAGATTGCATAATGGCTATATTAATTTACATTATACACCAAAGATGTGCAAAAGATTTTTTCCCTACATATTCTATAACATTTGTTATCTGCTCCATAACAGGTATACTATCAAGAATAAAAGTGACATCTCATTGTGGTTTAAAAATGCATTTTCTCTAATGACTCATGTTGAGCATTTTTTTCATATGCCTATTGGCCACTTATGACTCTTCTTTTGAGAAATATCTATTCAGATCCTTGCTATTAAGTTATGTGTATATATATTTTATATCAACAGATGTGAGAATGACAAACTTCTCTCATTCCATAGGTTGTCTGTTCATTTTGTTAATTGTTTCCTCGCCTGTAGAGAGTTTTAGTTTGTTGTAATTCCATTTTTCCATTTTTTAAATTTTATTACCTTTGCCTTGGGGATTATATAAAAAAATAAATAATAACAACAACAACAAAAAACACACTGCTTGAACCATTTTCATGGAGATTTTCCACAGTGTTTTCTGCTATTGGTTTTATAATTTTAAGTATTATGTTTAATGTCTTAACCTATTTTGAGTGGATCTTTTTGTGAGATAAGGATGCAAATACAATTGCATTCTTCTTCATGTGATATCTGGAGTACCAACACCTCTTAGTGCAGAAATTGTCCTTGTTCCATTAAGTGTTCTTACCACCTTTGTCAAAAAAAAGTTGGCTCTAAGTCCCTGGGTTTATTTCTGAGCTCTCTCTTTTGTTCTATTGGTCGATTCATCATCTATATTCTTGTGCCAGTACCATGCTATTTGGGTGCCTAGAGCTTTATAGTATGTTTTGAAGTCAGGTAGTTTAATGCCTCCAGCTTTGTTCATTTTTTTTTTTCAAGATTATTTTCACTATTATTGGTCTTTTATGAATATGCACTAATTTTAGATTTTTTAAAAAATATTTCCGTGAAAATGTCATCAGGATTTTGATAGGGTTTTCTTTAAATCTGTAAAATACTTTGTTCAGTATAAACATTTTTAACACTAGTAATTTCTCTAATCCATGAATACAGAATATGTTTCAATTTATTTGTCTTCTTCAGCTTCTTTTACCAATGTTTTATGATTTTCAGTGTGATGACTTTTGCCTTCTTTAATTTATTTCTATGTATTTTCTTTTGTGGCCATTATAAATGTGATTGCTTTGTTGTCAACTCTTTCAATTTCCTATTAGTGTATAGAAATTATCCAGACTTCTGTGTGTTGAATTTATATTCTGCAACTTTACTGATTGATTTTTAATATTTTTTGTGGATTCTTTAGAATTTTATAAAAATAAAATTATGTTCTCTGTAAATAGAGAATGTTCATCTTCTTCTTTTCCAGTCTAGGTTCCTTTCATCTCCTTTTCTTGCCCAGTGGTTCTGGCTAGAACTTTATAGCACTATGCTGAATCAATCTCTCTCTCTCTCTCTCTCTCTCTCTCTCTCTCTCTCTCTCTCTCTCTCTCTGTCTTTGCTCTAGGCTTCAGAGCCATAGGTTGCAGTTTTTTGTTATTTTTATAGTTTGAAATTAAAAAAAAAAAAAAATATATATATATATATATATATATATATATATATATATATATATATATATATATATATATATATATATATAATCACACTCAAATTAGACATCTGAATTTGAAGATATTTTAGTAATAAAAATATGTACAGGGGCTGGAGCTGTGGCTCAGCTGTAGAGGGCTTGCCTCACACATGTGAGGTACTGGGTTCAATCCACAGCACCACATACAAATAAATAAATGAAATAAAGGTATTGTATTCATTAAAAAAAGATTATTTACAAAGATGTAGGCAGCAGCTTGTAGATAAGCCATTAGGACAGTGTTAACCCCAGCAGAAGCAATAGCAGAGGTGTCACTCCCTCAAGATCTGCAGGAAGATTGGAATATGAGTCCCAGAACTGGGACAGGTCTGAGATAGAGGAGCTGTGTCTACCACTGATCTTCTAATGTGGGCTCCTGCCTTCTAATGTGGGCTCCATGGGTATCATCTTGAAGCCCAAAGTGAAATATGTATCTAAAGTGCATACTGAAGATAGCCAACTCAATTTTTAGTGTGACATTTTTCTAACAAATTTTATGATCAATGAGTATTTATCTCCTCTTTCTTACCACAACAAAAATTTTTAATACAGTTTAATGACCCACTGAAAATTGCTCTCCACCTCCCTGATTTTGTTATTATTTTAAGAATTTTAATTTTAAGTTAACAAATTTGTGATTACTTAGGTAGTCAGTAGTTACTTTTACTTACTTTCTGATATATTTAATCAATTACTGTATTCAACCTTGTGTTCTGTATCTCAAATCTCTCATTTGAGTTCACTTTTAATCTTGATGAATTAATTCTCTAATAATACTTTCCATGAGTGATGATGGTTGGAAAACCATCATAGTATTTGCTTTGTCTCACATTGGGGTGACAGTTTGGTTAAATATAAAATTTAGATCAATACTTCTTTCTCTATGTACTTTGAAAATATGATTCCATTGTTTTCTAACCTGTGTTGTTGTTGATAAGAAGCTGTTCACTTCTGTCTTTCCTTTGAACATAATCTGTTTCTACCATGTGGTAATTCTTAAGATTATTCTCTTTCTCTTTGATGATCTCCATTTTCACTAAGATGTGCTTATGTATGAATTTATCTTTATTGATCCTGCATTCTGTTCAGAATTCAATCTTTAATTCTAAAATTCACACTTATCTTTTCAGGTATCAATTCTCTGCTATTCTCTCTATTTGGGGGAAATTGTAATACAGAAATATTGATGTCTTTTTTGTCTTTGTGTTTTAGTGAACTTTTCATCACTGTAACCAAAAGACCCAATGAGAACAACTTAGAGGAGGAAAAGTTTATTTTGGCTCACAGTTTCAGATATTCAGCCCATGGTCAGCCAACTCCATTACTCTAGGCCAACATGAAGCAGATCTATATGGAAGATGGCTACCCAGTTCAAGACAGGAAGCAGAGGAAGAACTCTGCTCATCAGAGACAAAATATAAACCCCAAAGTCATATCCTTAGTGACCTAACTCCTCTATTCACATCCTATCCAGCTAATTCTGCAAATGGATTAATCCACTGTTTAGAGTACAGCTATCATAATCTAATCACTGAGCCTCTAAATTTACTGTCTTGTACTGTCTCACACATGAGTTTAAGGAGGATATAATATAACCAAACTATAATACTTTGGTTTATGATTCCATGCTCATATTTGATGCAACTATGTTTTTTCTAAAGAATTGATAACATTTTTATAGGAAGTAAGTTATTTAATGTAAATTATTGAATATAACTCACATTGTAATTGCTGCTTTTATTAGGAAGCCAGATCTTAGCATTTAATTTAAATGTGAGTTGGAATTTGGGCTTCATGGAAGTAAACAGGAAAATTTTGTTATTGTTTACATAATTTGTTCCCTCCTCTCTTATTCTCTCTCACCCTGTAGTTACCTCTTTCAAGCTTGACCCATGACCACAGTTGAACAAAAGAAGTTATCACAATGTAACCACTCATAACATGGAGAGATACTAAGAATAACATGCATTAAATCTTCAAGATCGTGTCTGCCATGAAGACTTGTCTTTATCTTTTCTCCTCTCTAGGCTCATAACTGCTTAGGTCCAAGGTTGTAAAAAGCAAACTGTGGTTCAGAGTCTTTTAACTAAATAAGAAGTCTCATCCCAGCTCTTTGCCCTCAGCCCTGTTACTCCTCAAGAACCAGACCCCAGCTGCCTGTAATCATCTGTGCCTCAGTTTGGCTTCAGCCTTCACATCTTCTGGGAGTTTTTATTCTCTTTCTGCTGCATGAAAATACCAACGTTGTTTTTTTCCCTAGTTTGGTAATTTTGGTTTGCATTTTTTATTGCATCCATCCTGTTTTCAAAATTTGAAAAGAGGGTAACTTCAGATCTAATTTACTGTGCCATATGTATTACCCATACAAATATAACCAAGTAAATTTCACCAACCTTCAATCATAAAGCATTTTTTTAATAAAAATGCAATGGAATAAGCATCAAGGTATGCATGTCTATTCTTTCTAACTTATATTTGCAGTATTAGCACTCATATTTTGACTGCTCACTGTAGTAACTGCTATAACTGTAAACTACGTTTCCTAAAGCACTTGAATCCATATTGGAATGCTGCAGACTAGCCATTTGCTTCAGTTTCACACAGACTGTTTTTTTTCTTATTGAAGAGTTTTCTTGGATGCAAGTGATAAAAACATAACTATTGATTCTACTGTATGTGAAAAGATCAAAATGCTTCCTCAAGATTGAAAGAAAAAGAGGCTTCTATCCACTATTCTGTTGTCCTTGGGATGTCAGCTCTATACTATCAAAACAGCTTCCTCTACAGGGTAAGAAATAAACAGTCACTGGAAACCTCTTTTATCTCATAGCTTTACTAACAGAGAAGGTTTGAGACTGTTTCTCCAGATTCAAGTCTAGAAATTCTAGAGAAATGCTTTGACTGAACCACTTTATTCAGCTGACCAGTCCTAGGCTAATTAAAAGTGGTTATGGATACAGGAATATGGCAACACTCTTTCCAACCTCATAGATAAAATAGAGAACAGATTCCTGAAGAAGAGAGTACTGTACTCAGGAAGGAAAAGGATTGGATTTCTGCCATGGCTTTTAAATAAACATAAAAGTAAACTCACAAGGAAAAATTCACTTCATCAGTCAGTGTTTGACTAAGGAAAAAGAAATTGCTGTAGGTGAATTAAGAATTTAATATAGACAATTAGATGCTTACAATGTCATTGGAGGTTCTGACATCAGGACATCTGGCCTTGAACTACTGACTTAAGGTACAAACTGAAATGGCTTATAGAAATGTTGTGCAATCTAGACTAAAATTAAGACTATAACTGTATGATAACAGATAGTAATTTCTTTATGTAATGCACAGCTAAATAAAGTATTATCAGAAACTCCTTATTCTCTTTCAAAAATTAAGATGAAATTGATGCAGTCAGGAAGTTACTCAGATAAACATTATTTTGAGTACTGTCTGGAATATTATCAGTGACCTTTTGAATTTTCCATTCCAGTTTTCACATTTATTATTTGTGTGGTATGTGATCCTATTCTCCTAAAATAAGGTCAACCATTTCCATTTTTACAATATATATCTTTTGCTTATTTTTGTGTAAATTATCTTTTTTTTCTATTTAAATCTAACATATTAGAAGATGTTTCCAAGAACAGAGAACAATAAAATTAAGTATAAAATCCACCAAGGCTCAGTCAGATTGATGTAACTACACTTGAAATCTCAGTTTTCACATAGAGTAAAAAGGGAAAACATAACAGATTGGAAAAGTTTAATCAGAGTAAATAATGCAACATATTATAATCATCAAGGAAACCAAATGTAGTTAGGGCCTGAAAATAGACTAAGTGCCTCCAAGACATCCTGGAAATACAAAGATTAAAATTTGACTTCAGCTAATGATAATGAAAGATCATATAATTTCTTCTAACAGTCCCTCTGAAAATGCCTTCCTTTTAACAAATAACAAATCAGAAATTGCTAGTCTGAGAATCATTGAATGATGAAACTTTAGCATTGTACATGGCACTTTCTCTTTCCTGGAGGACTTGGTAGTTTAGAAGTGGCATCTGAAAGGCTGAGCAACAATATCCCAGAGCTATGGGGCAACAATAAGAGAGTCCCCAGAAAGCCAAGGATGGGACTTTGAATGACTTCTCTAAGAACAGCATGACTGAACCAAGCTTCAGATCAATTGGGTGGACAGATTATCTCAAGTCTTAGGTCAGATTAAAGAAATCCATGTTTCTAGTGCCCCCAAAGGGTTAGGAGACTCTCTCTAGATGCTCATGATGTTATATTGCCCTTCAACGTCTTTTTATAATTTCTTTTCTTGTGTCTTAAATTGAGGACATATTGTTGCAGAGTATTGAAACATTTCCACTAACTTTAGAAAAGCACAAACCACTTTTAAATTTTCTTGCTAGAAGTATCACACACCACTTTTGCTCAAATTTCATTAACTTATGAAAATCTCATGACCACCTCTAAGTCTAATAGTCAGAAACTGTCTATTCTCAGCACAGAGTGTACCCAGCCTCTCCCCTATAGTGCTGAGGAGAGGGCCAGCACATCTATCCATTAAATGATCAGTGATACAAGTCTAGGACCACAGTAATACAAAGAGTCTCTACATTAGGTTCAGACATGGCTCTTCATCTGAAGACTTGGAAAATAGAAACAAATTATCTGCTCTTTATGCTCCCAAAAGACAGTGGGGAAGAGTACCTCAGAACTCTGTTTTATTAAGAAGAGCAGTGTCCTATGAAGGTCCACCCAGAGGAGAGAGCACATCGCATCCAGGAACATGAGACCATATGACATACTCAGAAGGACTTTGGGATTGCTATTGTTAAGTGGCTTTTGTTTGCCTCATATTTTATTCTTTCATAAAACAGAGTTCTGATTTGCTCTTCCCCACTGTCCTTTGGGAGCATGAAGAGCAGGTAACTTATTTCTAGTTTCCAAGTCTTCAGATCAAGAGGCATGTCTGAACCTAATATAGAGACTCTTTGTATCACTGCTCTCCTACCCACTTGTTTCAATGTCCTAAGAAGTCCTGTCTTCTCCACTGTCACAGATGATGATGACATGACAGAGCACTGGAGAATATGCCCTCAAGGAGGACTAAGGAGCTTTCTCAGGCAGCTTCTTTCTGGTAGAACTCTGAGAGCTTACATGGTTATTTACAGATCAATTACAGTCTCTTTTTTCTAAACTAGTAGTTCTGTGTATGACAAAATTCTCTCCTAAATGTTGGCCTCTTATAATCCCTTTTGTTTTGAGTTTTCTTGTTTTACACCTCACATCTAATATAAATGCAAGGACCTCATGTTCATCACATACTGTCAGAAGAACCACACATGTAGTCTGTTTTCCTTGAGCCACTTTGTCCAACTGAAAGATTTTACCAGGAAAAAAATCTTAATCTTTCCAGAAAATTTAACAATCATTGTGACAATACTATCTGTCTTCATTACAGCTCAAGTTCTTCCAGATTTTGCCAGCATAAACCTTTTTTTAATGGGCTTTTGCACACTTTTAACATGAATTTAATAGTCTTTGACAGCATTCTTGTTATCTGTACAATACTCTTTATTTGATCCTTAAATTATGGCCATTTTATTAGTCTTTTACATTCATTTTTGATCTTATTTATTTGAGACTTCTTTTCCCCCCCTTAGTTTAGCTAAATGTTTGTCTATATTTTTTTTTACATTTTCAAAAACCCATCTCTTCATTTTGTTGATTTTTCTTCTATAGTTTTTCTTGACTCTATTTTCTCTTTTGATCCTTATTATTTACTTTTTAATGATAATTTTCTTTGTTCTTTATTTCTTAGTCCCTTGAGATATAAAGTTAGGTTATATTTAAAGAATTCCTCTTTCAATCCTAGATTTGAGAAGCTGTTCTGTTTTTAATCCTTATGTTTCTTAATTGATAAACTCTTTTTTCATTCTTGCTTGGAAATTGGCCAAGTTTTTTTCTGATCTTTTCCCTTTCATGATCCCATGACACACTTCACAAATCAAGCAAAAGTTCCATCCAGCCTTTCCAGTTGCCCCCAAGTTATCCAATACCAACCACAGTTCTCTCCTTCCAAAAGAAAAACCCTCATGGCTTTTAGGGCTCTCTTCCTTGCATTATCCCTATAGTATTTTTAAACTAGTTTTTATCCCTAGACACAGCAGTCTAAGCTTCCCATTTCTCAAAAGCGACATCTTTAAATTTCTTTAAATCTTTTTTTTTTCTGTTCTTATAACTACTTCATTTGAGGAAACTAAACTTTTGACTTGTTATTTCCCACAGTCAGTCTGAATTTTGCTGAGGGCATACTTGTGCTTCAGGATAAAATGTCCCTCTACTTTTCTTTCAAAATGGCAGCTGGTTTAAACTCAAGATTAACACCTTTGGCAAAGTTATAGGGGTGGTATATTTGTTCATCAAGAGGCACATTATATCTTTTTATTCTTTATTCATTTAAACAGTCTTTGATAGTCAATGCCTAGATCCTTTAATTCACTGGGACTTGCAAAATGATGATATTTCAATTCTATTAATTTGTTTTTATTTATTAACTGAAATAATTTTTAAGGAAACACTTTCCCTCATCTACAATTTAATCACCCAGGGACAGAGGTTAAGTAGACTAGGAGGATAAATTATTGATATTCTCTCATTTGATCCAGAGAGATAAAAAATATTGAAAATAGAAATTCATGGATTTAAATGCATTTGGTAGGTTTCCAAATGTAATTTTTGTCTTCATTACAGCTCAAGTTCTTCCAGCTTTTGTCAGTATAAACCTTTTTTATTTGCCTTTTGAACTTTTTTAACATGAATCTAAAAGTCTTTGATAGCTTTCTTGTTATGTGGAATATCAAAATATCCAGGGTTATTATATGCATTTCCCATACTCAGTCAATTTTCCAAGAATTTCTTTGTTAAAATTGTAAATTGTCTTTAAGATCCCAATCTGGGATCTATGAATGTTTGTTAATGCTATGTTGGTCATTGTTTCTTGACCCCTTAAGAAATAGGATTAGAAATTACAAATAAATAAATTATATATATATATATATATATATATATATATATATATATACACACTTATATATATATATATATATATATATATATATATATATATATATATATATACATATATGTATATATTTGTGTATGTGTGTTTGTACAGACACACTCATATGTTTATACCATCTTTCCTGACCATAGCTTTCCAGCACATATTCATTGTCAACTCAAATATTATAATGCTTCTTGTTTTCTTCTTATAACCTTGGATTAATCAAAACATTTTCTTGCAGTTTTATGTGAATTTCATTCTCTAACTTTTAGCAAGAGGATTGACTATTTACCTTTATTAAAATTTTTCAAGCTCACAGAAATTTCTCTTCTTCTGTCCTCATGTAATGCTTTAAAAAAAGAGGGGGATGAGGTTTTGGCTCAGTGAGAGAGAACTTGCTTCACATGTGTGAGGTACTGGGTTTGAGTCTCAGTTTTACATACAAATAAATGCATATATAAATAAATATATAAGTGAATATTTAAAAAGTACCTTGGATTTTTCTTTTCTTTACTTTCTTTCTTTCTTTCCTTCTTTCTTTCTTTTTTTTCTTATTCTTCTCCACCATAATCTTGAATTTTTCTTTACTTTGGAATTTTTTTTACTCTAAATTGAAATTCCAGTCAAGAAAGTAATTCACAGAAAGCATAATTTCATAAACAACTGTTTATTTCAGTATTTTTTAAATAGAAAAGATTAAATGTTTTTGTCATATCTTAAAAATGAAAACAGTTAATTTGTTTCCAAAATCATATATAAATTTCTTCTGTTATTAAATACCAAAGCCTTACCTGTATAAAATCCAAGATTATTTTTCCCTGTGTAAAATCTCAAAGGTATAGTTTATTTAGTCCAATAAGAAAAATGATGATACCCACGTAAAAACACAAATGAATATTTCTTTTTTTTTTAAGAGAGAGAGAGAAATTTTAATATTTATTTTTTTTAGTTTTTGGTGGAAACAACATCTTTATTTTATTTTTATGTGGTGCTGAGGATCAAACCCACTGCTTCATGCATGCCAGGTGAGCATGCTACTGCTTGAGCCACATCCCCAGCCCCAAATTAATATTTCTTAATGGCAGTTCTCATCAAAACACCAATGGCATTCTTCACAGAAACAAGAACTACAAACAAACAAACAAACACACAAACAAACAAAAAGCAATCAAAATGTATCTGCACTCTGGTGTTTATTGCTACAGTATCCTAAAATGTATATGGATCCACAAAACCTCCCAAATAGTTCAGGCAATCTTGAGCAAAAAGAAGAAATCTGGAAGCAGCACAATACCTGTTCTCAACACACATTAGAGGACTGGAGTAACAGAAACATCATGGTACTGCCTTCAAAACCACACAGAGGAATGGAGCAGAATAGAAAACTCAGGAATAAATCCACTTTCTATTGCCAATGGTTTGTTAACAAAGCACCAAAAACACATATTGAAGAAAAGACAGCCTTTCAATAAAAGATTATTGAAAAACTCAATATCCATATATAGAAGATTGAAAGTAGACCTCTGTCTACATCATATGCAAAAACATACACATAATGGATCAAATACCTAAATGTAGGAAAGTATGAGACTACTAAAAGAGAACACTTTGAAACATATAGGCAATGATTTTTTTGTTAGACCCCCAAAGAAGAGGTGAAAAAAGCAAAAATAAACAATGGAATTATACCAAACTAAAAATCTTGTGTATGAAAAATAATCAGCAGAATAAAGAGATGGCCTATATACAAGCAACTAACAAGTTTCTGATGAAATGTTCAACATTACTAGAAATCAAGGAAATGCAAATCAAAACTGCAATGAGATACGTCTCACTGCACTTAAAATGGCTATTATCAATACAATAAAAATAAATACTGTTGAGGTTATGAAGAAAAGAAACCCTCATGCACTGTTATTGGGACTGTAAATTAGTACAGCCACCATGGAGAACAGTGTGGAGGTTATTAAGAAAACACTATGTGATCCAACTATCCTACTTCTGATTGTACATCCAAAGAACATGAAATCAGCAATCAAAATGAATCTGCACTCTGGTGTTTATTGCTGCAGTATTCACAAGTAGCCAAGGTATGGAATCAAACAAAGTATCCATCAACAGATAATAGAGAAAGAAAATGTGATTATTTTGGTTTAAATATGAGGTGTACCCCAAAAGCTCATGTGTGAGACAGTGAAAGAAAGTATAGGGGTGAAATAATTGGGTTTTGACATAATGAGTGCATTAATCAATGTGAATGGATTAACTGAGTGGTAACTGCAGGCAGGTACAGGGTGGATTGAAAAAGGTAGTCTCTAGGGGTATGCCTGTGAGGTTTCTATTTTGTCCTTATCCCTGAGTTGTGGTGATCATGTCCTAAGCTGCTTCCCTCACCACACTCTTCTACCATGATGTTATCCCTCACCTTGGACTCAAAGCAATACAGCCAGCCATCTATGGACTGAGACCTCTGAAAATCTGAGTTCTAAACAAACTTTTCCTCTTCTATAATTGTTCTTGTCAGGTGACAGTGATGAAAAACCTGACTAAAACAGTGGTATATGTATAATACTATTAGACCCTAAAAGAAAGACATTTTTGTAATTTGTAGCAAAATGGGTAGAAGTAAAGGAAATTATATTAAGTCTAATTCAATCATATGAAGACAAATGCTGCATGTTCTCTCATGTGGAACCCAAAAATGTTGATCTCAGAGAAGAGAATGGAATAATATTAGTAGAGCTTAGAAAAGGTGGGGAGAGCTAGAGGGGCCTCAGAAACCAGTACCAAAGAACAGATAGGTAAGTTCTAAGATATCATATTAATTTAGTGAGACTAGTTTATAACTATCTATCAAATATTTTTGAAGGATTACAAGAGATTGAAGTTTCAGACTATAAAGAAATTATACATATGTAAGTAGATAAAAAGCTAATTACTCTCATTTGATCATTGCACACTGTAAATATGTGCTGATTATCAACACTAAATCACATAAATATGTACAACTATCTTAAATTGTTTAAAAAGAAAAAAAAAATTAAAGTGAACCAAAATGACACAAAAATAAAATATTTTGTCATAATCTTTTTTTCCCACAGTACTAGGAATCAAACCCAGGGACTTGCATAAGCAGAGTACCTCCTCTACCACTGAGCTACATTTCAGCCCATGATACTGTACTCTTAATAGCATTCTCTTCTTCCTACATATCCTTAATACCTTCACTTTCATACGCTTTCTAAAGAAATCTCCCAACTTTTTTCATACCAAAGATGTTTGACAAATGAACCTTTCATAACTGTTTTTCATAGGAAAAATGTGAGCCCTGTATTTCTTTTTTTGCAGCCTGAGTAAAAAAACAGGGAATAAAAATAAATTCTAATTTATTAAACAAGACATCATATAAAGTAGAATATTCATGAATAGTTTACGTTTTTATTGTTTTAGGAAATTTCATATTGCCAATACAAATTTTATATTAAGATACTAAAGGAATTATTTTTAAACTAGATAAAAAAAATAGACTTGAAAATAGGTATCTCCATGGCATGGCTTCAGAGAAAGATGATGTAAAATAAAAACCATATTTATTCCTGGGAGATTTATTGCCCCTAATATCCTAACACATGGATTTCCAAACATTTTTACTCTCAGAAATAAAGAGCTTAGAGTACAGGAGGCCAATGATTATAAAATCAAGCATACAAACAATCCAGGTATATCTAATTTAGAAAAACAAGATGTTTAAAACATGACCATGATATGACTGAAGAGGAATTGAATCAAGATGGAGAGAATAAAAAATTTACTGTATGAAACAGAGCTCCATAATTGGTCCCTAGACTTCGTACTGAAGTTGATGAGCTCATGAAGTAGTATTGCTGTCAAGAATGTTTTCTTGTGTGTTTGGAAAGATCACAGGCTGAGAAATAAACATAAAGTTGTTTTCTAGAATCCATTTAGAGAAATGTTTTGATAACCTAAAAGAAAACCAGCAATTGGACCTTTTGCTTCCAACTCCTCTTATTCTGCATGAAGTTTGAGAATCACAATTCTCCCAGGAATGCTACAAAGCAAGAGAGAGAGTTCAGGTTTTATAGATCCGTTATTTATAATGTTTAGGGGAAGATGAGCAAGGCTAGTATATCTCAACTAATACCACTTATGTGATGGAAAGGCCTATGGATTCTTATAAATAAGCTGGGCATTTAAGCCTTCAGGAAGGAAAAGATACAGAGAAAAATTATAACATAAAACTAAATATAAGAGTGTTTTGTAGATACAGATATTAGAACTGCTTCATGGAATGATTCACTTTTAAAAGAGTTTTATCATTTTAATGGGATTCCCCAAATCAAGGAGTTAAGGGAGATTGTTTAGTAAAAACATTATTAAATTTGGGAAGTTGTCTATATCAAGGGTAGCAAATCAAGTTAATCTTCTGTGCCAGATCATGTAAATTGGAAGTGGATGACTTGATATCTGTTTGGAGAGGGCTTATGATGTTGTTTTTGTGGTTTTCTGATTACTAGGAATAGTTTGACCAAGTGCCTGCAGAATAGGAGGAATGAGCTGTGCAGGGGATACCTGTCTTTGCCCTGGGCCATAACAGTTAGTCTGCAGATTCTACTTTCTAGGAAGGTAATTGATTGAAGTATTATGATGCATAAGGTCTGTTTTGGAGATAGGAAAGGGCTGAATATTAGAAAGTTGACAGAGGTCCAGACTCATAGATGTGACTTCCCATGTGTCTCTGTTTCTTCTTATCCTCATGCAAGAGCATAATCGTAGGGGTAAGATAATTTATTGCAAATAGTTGGTATTTTAAAAAGTGGATGAGAACTCTGAAGGAAAAAGAAAGTTCTGGAATTCATACCTGAATAGGGGAGGATTGGATAGAGCAGAAGATTCCAGAAAAAAAAACCTTTTGGAAAAACTGCCAGTAAGGTGGGAGAAAATAAGAGTCTAGAATATAATAACCCAAGACAAAAGAAGTAATATAAGAAAGAAAGTGATGTTGGAAGGAAGGATGGAGTCAAAAGAATGATTCTTGGACCTTCAGTTGCAGTTTGAAAGAGAAATATATATGCAGGCATGGTCCCAATTGAAAGAGAGAGAAGCAAAACTGGAGGATGGATATTTAATCAAAGGACAGGAAAAGGCCAAAAGAGATGGGATCTGAAGGCCAAATGAAGGGGTGGAGACAGTAAATTTTATGAAAATTATGTACTTTCTTCTGGAGAGAAAGACAAGAGATTAGCCATAAGTAGGTTTCTGGATTTAGAAGTGAAAGGCTGAAGAAATTTCAAACTGATCATGTCAATGTTTAAGTGAAATGTTAGTAGGGATGAAAGTACAGGAAGGGGGAATGAAAAGTTTGGGGGAAACCAAAAATATACAAAACAGTTAATTTAAAGAGTGAGGAAGGCAACTCATAAGAGAAATTCAGACTAGTGGCCAGGCAGAACTGGATAGCTCCTTTGAGTATTAGACAATGTCCTTAAAGTGAAACCAGCCTGCCTGGCTGCATTACATACCCCTTGCTATGTTCAGCTGTGCCCTTTGCTGTGTTCTGCTATCTGCATGCAAGCTCAGAACATGTGGCTGGATGGTTGAATCATTACTGAATCAGGTATCACCATGAAAAAAAAAAAAAAAAAAAAACAGAAGGAGAATACAAGGTATACGAACTTCAAGAGAGAAATAATAATAAGCAGCCTTAGGTTCTGAATTGTGCTATCAAAAAGTCAGCAAAAAAAGGGGCTGTTAGTGAAAATGCATTGAGGTAGATTATTTAGAAGATTAATGGTGCGAAGAAGAAATGTTTTTCAGTAAGATTATTTGAGTCCATGAGCTGCTAGGAAAAAAAGGTGGAAGCCATTGCTGCCTTCAGTAACAATTTCCAGGGTGGACTGTGGGTGTGTAAGCCTTGTGGGGAGTGAAGAAAGGGACCATTAAAGAGATAATGGTCAAAGAACCAAGAGGCCAGCATATTTGGTAGGATACATACCTATATTCTGAGGTTATTAAGAAGGATTTACAAGGTGTGTACAAGATTAAGGCTATGACAAAAAAAATGCTTTCACAGAATAAGAGAACAAGAGATCAGCCAACTGCAGTGGTAAGGGAGAGAAGAGAATGATTGTTCTGGACCATGTCTATGTGTCCCTCAAATCAGCTCTGTGCATCCTCTGGCACCCAAAGACTTCCATCTGAAATACTTCAAGGGAATCCCTTATTCTGTAGTTTCTGGCAGGATCTAGTCAGTAGGAAGCTTCTCAGTAGATTGGAGGAGGAGTGTCTGCATACTTACTCCTCAGATGGCATGAAGCTGTGTCGCTTGGCTGAAGGTCACTGATCACTTTAAAGCAGCAAATTCACTATGAGTCTCTTGTTCTGGTATCTGATGTCAACTCACCCCCTAGTGCTCCCTTGAGGGGATCACTGTAACTAGTCCAGTTTTCTCCACTATTCCTACTGGTCTCTTTATGTCCTTCTCTTTATGTACTTTTGCAAATACTCTCTTTTTAAAACATTATTTGATTTTTCCTCCTGTGAATTTGCTATCTGTTTCCCTTACTGGGATTCATCATATCATGATGGGGAATCAGATACTGTGAGCATGAAATCTTGAAAAAGAAGGTGGTGAGCTACTGGTTCATAAGTGTTGGTATGATGGTGAGAATTAAGGAGACACCTTGCTTTCAAATATGTGGCAGATGATAGGGAATGAAGGCTTCAGAGGAATCAGTGTCATTAAGGATCACCATGTTTCTGTTAAAGGTCCTAAGTAAATAAAAAAATGACAAAAGGAGAGTTGAGGATGCAGGAACAATGGAAAGAAACAAAGGAGGGCTGTCAACTTCTTAAGTTCTCCAGGACCAGGCCACAATTGCTATCTGGCTACTGACACACTATTCCTCGAACATGGGAACAATGAGCCTGAAAATAAAAATCACCAGGGCTACTTAATCCTTGGTTTAAAAGGGTGGCAGAAAAGAGGGAACAATACAGGTTCCACTTTCAATAGTCCAGACCATGATCACCAGAAGTCATGGCAACACAACCCTCATTTAGCAGGGCTATAGAGTCCAGACAGCAGTCCCCATGGGTCCCAAAGATAAGAACACTGTGCCAAAATAGAAATTCATTGGATTAGACAAAGGGAAATGAAGTGAATGGAGAGGAGATGGGAATTAGAAAGACAGTAGGATAAATTGGGCATAACCTTCCTATATTCAAATATGAATACACAACTAGTGTAATTCCATATCATGTACAACCACAAGAATGGGAAGTTATATTCCAGGTATGTAGAATATGTTAGAATATATTCTACTGTCATATATATCTATAATGAACAAATAAAAAAAGAAAAGAAAAGAAAAGAACACTGTGCCCTTGGGTCCAGAAGGCAGCACATAAAACCAAAGAGGATTATTCTCCAGTCTTAAGAGGTAATGGCATTTGCCTTGCTAAGTTTGAGACTTGTTTGAGACTAGTCTACACCTACTCCCTATTTCTCTTTTAAAATGGGAATGTTTATCCTCTAGCTGTCTCACTATTGTAATTTGGAATCATGTATCTTATCTAGATTCACAGTTTTACAGTTGGAACGATGGATTTTATTATAACTCAATTATTACCCATGTCTGATTTTGATATTTCAATAAGACTTTGAGTATTATGTTTTAGAGTCAATTCTGGAGCATTAAGAAGTTGAGGGCTATTTAGATGGAATGAATGAGTTTTGTATACAAGAGTCCCAGTTATGGGGGGCAGAACACAATGTTATACACTGAATATTTTCTAATCCTAAAATTCCTAGGTTGAAGCCTAACCCCTAATGTTATAATATTTTCAAATGGGTCTTTTGGGAAGTAATTGGGTTTAGATAGGATCATAAGGGTAAGACTCCATGATGGAACTAGTGTAATTGTAAGAAGAGGAAGAGATTGGAGCTCACTTTGTCTCTATTGTGTGAAGACACAGTAAGAAGTCACCATTGATATACCAGGAAGAGAGACCTCACTACAAACATAAAAAAAAAAAAAAAACTATCAGCACCTTTATCTTGGAATTCACAGACTCCAGAACTGTAAGAAATATAAGTGCATTGTTCATACCACCCAATCTATGGTATTTTTATAGCAATCCAAGTTGCCAAATACATCAGGCTATTGGCCAATCATAAAGCAGGAATTCCAGAAGGTATAGTAAAAGAAACATAGGGGAAAGTTGTAGAATTGAAACAGATCTGGTTCACAGAGAATAACAGTAAGAGGATTTTAGATGGTAGTAAATGCATAAAGAGGTCTGGACTTCTGTGAATGATGGGAGCAAAGGCTATTGAGGCATATGAGGAGTAGTCCTAATTTTGTTTTAAAAGCAGATGAGCTTTGGTTGCAGAATTGCATTATGATCTTTACATTTCAATTTGTTAATATTTCTGAGGTTATAAGCAGTTTTTTTTTTCACTCAGAAGGCCACTGGTCAGTGGTCTAGTTATAAGAAAAGATTATGAAAATTATTTGGCAAATAATAGATTTTAAGATATTGTAAGAGGCTGTAATGTGTTTAATGCTGTCAGGAAAGAGCTCAGGAAAAACAGGGTCAAAGATACAGAAGGGAGAAAGTAATCAATAACAAGTCTTCTCCAAGGGAGGGGATAGGATGGGATACCGAGCATGGTTGATAGGTTTGGATTCTTCCATTCTGACAAGAAGAAGTATTCTACTAAGATGCCTCAGGATCTATTGAGAATGACTGAATCTACATTTTAGGCAGTGAATGATTGTAGCCTTCTATAAATACTAATAAAACAATGAGTTAGTGATGATGCCCTGAAGTAACAATGATTTGTGCTGGACAGTTCTGTATTTTCTTTGGTATATTTCTTGTTCATCATTTGATATGCCCTGGGATTTTTACTTCTTTCCTCTGGACAATTTTGAAAGGTACAACAGAGGTGTACAAGACTGCAAATCTTGCCAATAATCTGAACACTCAAGGTAAAAAATCAGGGCTCTACTCAGCCTCTTTTCAGTCTTGGAGAACAACTCTCCATGTTGTGATGATGCCAAGGAGCTAAAAGCTCCCTATGAGAGAGGTCCTTAAATGCTTGAGTCCAAACACCATACCATTATGCTTCTTATAGAATATGATTTTATTTCCCTGAGCACCATTACAAGGGAGGCTACTAATTACACTAGCCTCCACTAAAAAATTATCCAGGTAGCATGCAAGAACAAAGACAGGAAGTCAAAATCAAAAGTCCAAAAGATCATAAGGCCAAACAAAATGAATTGGGAGTGCTGTTATTCTTCTAAAGTAATTGAAAACCAGAGACCCAGCAAAATAAATAAATAAATATATCTAGGCAGATTTCATCCCCATGTCTAAGCTCCAAAACAGAGAGTGTACAAGTCAGAGGGAATGTGGACTGAGAAATATTGTACAGGAGAAGGACAATGAAATAAATGAGGGATTATGTTATAAAATAAGAAATAAAACTTAAATGGTAAAAGGACCAGAAAACATGACTCCATCCTATCTACAAGAATCATGCACCATGAAAGATAAAAAGAAACTCCCCAGCCAAGCACTATGGTGCAAGACTGCAGTCCCAGCTACTTGGGAAGCTAAGGAAGGTGGATCAAGAGTTCAAGACCACCTGGGAAAAACCGCAATATCCCATCTGCAAAGAAAAAGGAGGGTGAGGAGGAGGAGGAGGGGGGAGGAGAAGAAGAAGAAAAAGAACAACAACAACTCCCAAGAAGCCTAGGATAAACGAGCAAGATATATTCCTGCTAGGTTTAGAAGGCAGAGTAGAGTGGAAGAGGTTGAGTTGAGAAGATAGGAAAGGACCTGGCATTTCCACATGAGCACAGAGTAGCAGGCTATTTCCAAATGATTCCTTACATCAGTGCTGCTAGTATTCTACCAATGGTCAAGGAAAAGGTATTTATAAATTGAAGATCAGGAATGGAGCTGCTATTCCACAAGACTAATTGTGTTCCTGCAATACAATAGCCAAAACATGACACATACATATAGTAAAACCTGGATGAAACTTGATTAGTGTACAAAACCAGGCACACATTTCTTTTGAACAAATATCTCCTACAAAGGAGATGGAAGAAGTAGCTGACCTGAGTCAGGAAAGGGTTTCTGTATAGCTCTGAGACTCAGAGATCCTGAGGTTGAAAAGATTAGACTTGGTTCTATGAAACTGTGGAACCTGAACCACATAGTGGAAAGTGTGAAGCTGGATGGACAACTCTAGGTATTTGGGTAATTCTATAGAGTATTCCTCAACATCTGGGTGCAGTCTCACATGGCTTAATGTCTCCCCATTAAGTTTAATCTGATTTGGCATCCAAATGCCAGATTGGCACTAAATCCGTTCTTAAACTCTCAGGGATTCTTCCATGCTCCCTTACATAGTCAAAGAAACAGAGTATCTTCCATAATCCCAAAAGTGGTTTTCTACAAAGATCCATTTCTAACAAAGGAAGACCTGGGTAACAGCTCCCATGGGTGTTACTGCTCCTTCTTAGTCTATTCTTTCAACCTGCCCTTCTAATCCCAACCAAACAGAACCATCTCCAGCTATATCCTCAGGTCAGCCAGTTTCTTTGAAAGCCACCTCCTCTGCTTAAGAGTCCGTGCACCAAGCACCCCAGCTACAGCATTTAGGCCTCTGCACCAGTGTTCCCTGCCACAGTACTGGCATAATACTGTGCTAGAACTCACATGCTACCTGCCTGTAACAACACCCACACCTCACCTTCCATCTTCCTTTTATAGTTAGAAATAACTGGAGAATCAGTTGCTTTTCTCTTTAACCTCTGAAAAGCATTTTCTTCTCTCCAAAACAAAATATGATTTCCTATAAGAAGGCCCTGGAATTTTGAGACACAAAGAAAAAAATTGTCTCCTGTCTGAGAGAGAAAAAACAAAAACAACAAAAAAGACTCAGACTTTAAAAACAAAGCCCTTTATCCCTTTTCTGAGAGTGGTGTTAGAAGGAGTAATCTCCATCATCCCTTCCTTTTGGATTAGTAAACCAGCTCCTCCACACAGCCAAGAGCAAAAAAGACACCTTTTTGTCTTTGACTGAAGGAGTAAAAATGTAGATAGAGCTATCTTTAGCAGGTCACCCCACCAGTAGTGTAAACTCAAGAAGCTGCATTACCAGCAAGGAGAGGTAAGCTTAGACCACAGGTATGTAAAGCCCAATAGACTGCACACTTGAGTCAGGCAGCTCAAGGACCTATGTGTCTTGCATGTGTAATGAATATTGGAGACTCTGCCCCATGAACAGAGCTATTTGAATGGAGGAGCTAAGCCAGAGAGCAATCAGGGATCAGGGATCATATCATACTTCCAGGCCAACAGGGCACTTAGGGAGAGGATATTGAGGTTGGCAGGTGAGTGTCCAGTTATGAGGACAAAGGAGACAGCACTGGGCAGCCAGTCTGCCTGTGCTTCAACAGTACCATGCTGTGGCAACAGCAACAGGGACAGCACAAGACAGTAGACTTTGGTTGCTTCCCTTCAAAGCCACTGACATTTCCAAAGATAAGCCATGAGATTCTCACACCTTTCTCATGTGCATGTGCATATGCAAATACATATGTTGCCTGCATGTGGGAGTCAGTGGGACTGAAATATCAGGGATAAGAAATCTAAGACTGAATTGTGGGTTTTCCCACAACAATCATGACACCAAGTTACCCATTAAAATCTCCTCAGTGAGAACAAGAAACACACACACACACACACACACAAACACACACACAAGGCACCCTGTGGATATTGTTGTACAACAGTCTTTGGTGTAAATCACATTTATTCCATTGACAAGTTGCATAATCTTAGACATTTGCCTTTCTTAGTTTGACCCTCAATTTCCATAGCTACCATGGGAGATGAGATACAAGTTCCATGTGTCAGTTACAGTCATTGCATGTCACTATGAGAAATTTTACATGCTTTCTGTTCTTCTCAGGACATGTTGATTTGATGCATTGGCTGTCAATATAAGAATTTTCAGCCAAATTTGGAATTGGCTACATTCATGAACTGAGTATGACACTGACAAATTTGGTGTAAAATACATGAAAGGGAAACAATTAAATCAGTATTATAAATTCATACTAAGACATACTACACAGTCAGTAAAAATAAAATATCTAATGAATTTCAATTACATGAGAAAGTGTTGACAGAATATTAGGTGAGGAAGTGTCGCGTCCCCTCGCCAGCAAGGAAGACACGACACAGGATTCTTCTTTCAGCAGTTTATTCAGGCCTTGATTCAAGTATCATCTTCTAGTGACCCCCCCACCGAGTGCCCAAGCACAGCCTAATAAAGCCTCCCGCATACCAATCCCAAGCTGCTACGTGGATCTTTCTCATAGGGTGGTAAGGGATTGTGTGCCAATGTCTCCATAAAAGGAGTTGCTTACCACAGGCCACAGCGGAAGCCGGCGCCAAATTCTAATGGCGGCCACGGTCTATAGGAACGGCTCACCACAGTTCCCCCTTCTGTTTTATAAAACAATGCAGGCGAAAGTAGAGGTCCTATCCCACTGTGCAGAAGTGGCTGCAATGTATGGTTCAGTCCTAAGGAGGGCCCTTCCTTAGACCTGGTCCCATATCAGCCGACGCCTTTTTTCGTAGGGCGGGGCGTGGACGTCAAACCCGCATGCAATAGGACATGCTTTCCTTGAGGTCCGTTGAGGGATCACTCAAGTGCAGTGCCTTGCCTCGCATCCTGCATCATGACGACGGCGAGAAGTAGGATAACACAAGTAGCCTGGTGATGACAAAATTTAAGTTGGCAACACAATCCCTAAGCCCCAGAGGAAGGTAAAGAGTCTGTAGCCAAGAAGAAAGACCAGTCCTGAAACCCATCTGCGTGCAATGGTAACAAGACCTGCAGAGTGCAAGGGCTATTCAGCACTGAGAAAGCATAGGAAAGAGGGCACGCCAATCCCAGTGCAATGTGAAATTAACTTGGGGTGCAATGGCCATGCCCAGAAATCACTGTTTAAGATGTGCAAGCCAGATTTGTGGAGAAATGCCATTCTCTAAGGCCGCAAGAGCCTGTACAATCATAGCCTTCTCTTGCGCATGGCCAGCTTTAAGGCAACAGAGAAGCCACAAACAAAGTACAACACCGAAGCAACACATTGCCCCAAAAATGCCCACTCCCACCCATTCCTTAAAAAAGGAAAAGGCAGAGGACAGCCAACTGGTGAATTGACCCAAAGTCACTGGTTCGACACGGGTACTATTCAAAACAGCAATCTGAGTTAGTTGAGACTGGATCAAGTTTTCTGCTTCCATGGACCAGGTTCCGGATAGATATTCCCCGATGATGCGGGAGGCATTTCTGGAATCATTAAATCTGACAGAGGTTATACATAAATGTGCACGTTGATCAATACAACCCAAATGTACTAGGTCAGACAATTCCTCAACTTGAGCTTGAAGCAGATCTATCCTTTGATTAGCAGCCAGAATCCCAGATAAAATGTGTTGATTAATTTTACTTTGGGATTCAAGTACAGTGGATGTTTGTTGAATAACCTGATTAATAGTGGCAGCAGTTTGTACTTGGCTGGCCATGGCTACTCCAGCTGTAACTGCTGCAGCAGCAGATACCGCCACAGCTGTCACTATAGCTGCCGTAATTCCAAAATCTCTACGGGCTCTAATCAGTTCAACAATAGGAAAGGATTCTGGATCTGCAGTAACCGGGATCGGGACAAAGGTTGGAATTTTCATAATCACTGCCGTAGTCCAGGAGCCATTCCAACACTCAGACAAGTAGCAGGTAACATTAGAACAATTAAGCATCCCCTGTGATGTATCATTAGCCAAAAGAAACAGGAACGGAGATTGGAGACAGACTGCTGCGTAGGGCAACGTAGCATTAAACAATTGTGAATTGTGTGAAGTAATTTTAAGTCTCCTACCTCGCTCTGAGTCTTGGGTACTGCCAGAAACATTAAACAGCCAACTTTGGACTCCTAATATTTCCCTGGGGAAACACAAGTGTGGACTAGACTAGCCCAATCTGAGGGAGTCATGCAAAATCTAGTAAGTCCCTCCACTTGAGTGAGAGTGAAAGCGGCATCTATGCCATAAGTGTGGACAGATTCTTCCAAGGTTTTAATTATCTTAAAGTCTAAAGGCTCATGATATCTTCCCCTGTTATTGTCCTGAAATACAGGGTATGCAAGTCCCATATCTGTATTAACTGTCCTCCAAACTTGTGCATGAAAAGATCTCCCGGAACCTTGGCTCCCCCCCACATACGGAGGTGGGGCAACCGGCACCATATCTTCTTCTAAATTTTCAACCTCCTCCTCCTCAGAATTCTGTTGACCGATATTAGATCCCTCCCCCTTCTTACAGTAGGCATGCGTGCCTTGTGTCTCCCTTTTCTTCTTTTTTATTTTTATCTTGCGTAGTTGTTGCAACAATATATCAAGGTCCTCAGAACACTCTGAGCCACTTGTGTCCTCAGGTGTTTTGAATTCGGTCAAGTCTGGATAGAGCCTTCTCCTATTTTTATTTTCAGGCTCTTTTGCCTTCTCACTACTCTTACTCTTAATACTCTCTGCCACTTCACTATGTGATCCTTCAGATTTTTCCTCATGTAGTTGTTCAAGAACGGCCTGACCCTCACTCACAGCTTCTTGGCATTTACCATCTGTTATACATCCTCTAACTAACTTCCAAAGTGGTATAACACCACCCTCTAAGGTGCCTTGCTCACGAGCAAAATCTAGATCTTTCCCTAATTTGTCCCAGCTAGGAATCGTAAGACTTCCTGAAAAGGCAAACCAAGGAGCTGCTATATCAGCTTCTTTCAAAAACATCTGCAAAGTGCTCTGCTTTACTTTAAGTCCTTTTGAACGTAACAACCCATCTAGGGCCAACAAAATTGGGCTTGAAGAGGTAACACCCATAATGTTTTTAGAACTATAAAGAAAGTGAAAGTACAAAAGTCCCCGCTCTCTTCCTTTTACAGGGGAGCGTCCCTTTTTATGAATTTCCCTGCTCTCTTCCTTTTACAGGGGAGCATCCCGCTATTAGCTTGCGGATTCCCACTTTACCTGGGAACTTACCGGTGCACCACCCTGACTGCTGAAAGTTCTGGATCCTGGGTTCGAGGAATATAATTCCCCGTCCGGGCCACCAATTGTCGCGACCCCTCGCCAGCAAGGGAAAAACACGACACAGGATTCTTCTTTCAGCAGTTTATTCAGGCCTTGATTCAAGTATCATCTTCTAGTGACCCCCCCACCGAGCGCCCAAGCACAGCCTAATAAAGCCTCCCGCATACCAATCCCAAGCTGCCACGTGGATCTTTCTCATAGGGTGGTAAGGGATTGCGTGCCAATGTCTCCATAAAAGGAGTTGCTTACCACAGGCCACAGCGGAAGCCGGCGCCATCTTCTAATGGCGGCCACGGTCTATAGGAACGGCTCACCACAAGGAAGAATACATTAAATCTCATATCATATGTAATGTAATCATTATATTAATTTACATGCAGTGTTGATATACACATATATGGCATTTATTAAAATTATTGCAAATGCCCACTGTCTCCTGGATGTTATCAGTTTATTCCTTTTAGATTGATTCAACTGGTTGGATCACCAGAGGACTGTTTCTTTCATTATTTACTGACATGTTTCATCAGTAGTCTCAGGTTCTCAAGGATTGGAATTGTACTATAAATTTATATAATCATGTATAATATACATGATTATATATAATCATGTATAATATATTATATATTATGTTGTATACAATCAATAGATGTTGATTATATACAACATCTATAATCTTGTTTATGTTGCAGAACAAATGAACTAACAAATCCTCAGAGCAGAAACAAAGTTGGCAAAGTTAATCTTCCCTCAAGTGGTCCCAGTCTTAGGCCCCTACCAATGGATAATTTGAATGTCATGTCCATCATTCAAATGCCCATGCTACTTGCAACATTTCCTGAACAGGATTTAGCTGCAGTGATTCTTTTACTTTTTACTAAGATGCTCTTATAGCTTTTTTGTTACCATAATAGTATTGTGTAGTTTAGAAACACCTGTTAGCTGGCAGTCACTCTTGAATATAAGTCCAAGAAAACAAGATGAGAAACTCAGGTTTTATTTCTTCCCAAATAACCCAGTGAAAAATCAGAAAATATCAAGCATATTACACATAACATGTATATTAAATAATATTATTAAATTAATGTCACCAGAAATAATATAATATTAATAGCTTTTGGATCTAAGTGGTGACTCACAGATATGCATTGTACTATTCTTTCCAATTTTTAAGATTAAACATATCCAAGTTTGGAATATTAAATTGAAAGCAAAAAAATACACAGACACCACCCCCACACATATAAGCACACATGCACATACTCAGGCACATGGGTCAGTTAGGCTACTAAAAATTGCATTGTGTTTGCTTATTAACTCATTTAAAATTCATGGGTTTGCACATATTTATTGAGAGGCAACTGGGTTTAGTGAGAGCAGCATGTATTTTGAAGTCAGTCAAATAGAAGGCAAGGATGAGCTTGTCCTGTGGGGCAGCTACTTGAACCCTTGGAGTTCAACATCTTCCTTTCAGCATTAGAGATGCTGATCATTGTATCAATACCTGTGAATTATTATTATTATTATTATTATTATTATTATTATTATTATTACTACTAAAATGTGGCAGGCATATTTTAGATCCATATTTTAAAATACTCACTTTCATATTTTGTTTCTCAAGATCTCTTAAGTGAATAAATACCATGCATTTAAGATGTCATTTGGCCATGTAGAAAATTTGTTCTCAACCACTTTAGTAAAAACACACTATTATGCATATACATAGTTATGCATGGTTATGTATATGTGCTATAAATATTTCATACTGCATACACATTATACATGCATATGTGCATATGTTACATAGAAATTATGTGTTTGCATATGCAGGGAGAGAGAAAGAAAGGGTTTATAAATGATCAAGAAAATTGAGTAAGATGTTAGCTGTAGATTGTGTTGAGTAGAATCTCTATCTATGTGTGCTTTATGCTATTTTTCAATTCATTTGTATAAGATTAAAATTATTTCCAAATAAAACATTTTTTTATAAAAGATGCTTTGTGGCTAGGAGGGAAAGGAAAGCATTTATGTCTATAATAGTCATCTTTTCCTCAAGGTTCTTGAATGAAATATTTACAAATAGAGCTTTGTCTGAGATACAGGTGCTTCATTTTCAGAGACTGAACCCCCAGTCCTGTGTGACTCCCTTAGGGTTGTCTGCATAATACAACAAAGCCTTTGGTTTAGGCTAGTCACGAGCCTGTGGCTTATAATCAACTTTTTTTCTCTCTCTACAAAATGACACTTAATGCAGTAAAGAGTCATGGTTAGGCTGGTGGATTCTGAAGGTGGATTGCTTAGGTTTGAATTCTGTCACTTAAAGGAATAATGTTGGAGATAGGGGTATAGCTAGGTAGACTATTTACCTAGCATACATAAGGCCCTTGCTTCAGCCACTAAAACTGTGGGGGAAGATAAAGAATAAAAGTTATTATAAACATTGAGTTTGGGAACTTTTGCAATGGTAGGGATTGAACCCAGAACATTGCAAAAACTAAGCAAAAATTCTACTACTAAGCTACATCCCCAACCTAAGAAGTTCTTATTAGAGTATAAGCCAGATGAAGTCATCAAGGGGAAGGAAGGAAGGAAGGAAAGAAGGAAGGAAGGAAGGAAGGAAGGAAGGAAGGAAGGAAGGAAGGAAGGAAGGAAGGGAGGGAGGAAGGAAGGAAGGAAGGAAGGAAGAAAAAGGTTAGAAGGAAGGAAGGAGGAAAGAAATAGAAATGAAGGAGAAAAGAGGTAGGAAGGAAGGAGAAAAGAGGAAGTAAGGAAGGAGGAAAGAGGTAGGAAGAAAGAAAGGAACAAAGGAAGAACAGAAGGAAAGATGGAAGGAAAGAAAAAAGGTGGATCAAATGGGACAACAGTGTTGTGTGTTACACAGTATCATGCATATCCTCTTGCTTACCCCAATTCTAGAAACCATAGCCAGTGTAGCTGTTTTCTACCCCCTTGGTGAATAAGTAAATGCCTAAATACAGACCTGCCCTTGGTGAAGTCTGATATCTAACTTGGGTGAGTGAGCAATAACAACAAAATTAATTGGTTTATGCTAAAGACCTCAGTATTGATTCCAGAAAATGTTTTCTGAGAATAAGTCTAGTGCCTCACAGGTGACAGTAATTCCTCCTATCACAGTATGGCAAGTCAGAGGCATAGGTAATTTTTTTTTGTCTTCCCATCACCATATTATGCAGGATTCTTTTTCAAAGCTAGTTGTCATTTGGTTAACTTCAATGGGACAGAGTGAGAACTCAGTAACTAATATGGACAAATGTTTAATGTAATGCAAATGTATTATGAATTCATAAAAATGCCATTTATGATGGAATCTTTGCCTTTTCACTTTTTAATGAAAGATTATAGGGTCCCTAAGTAAATATCTCCACCCAGAGAATAAGAAAAGAGTGAAAAGACATCAATAGACAAACTCTATTCAGGTTACATCAGATACACATTTTAACCTCTCTGAATCAATGGTTATGAACCTATTTTTCAATAGCAGTGGATACTTCTATTGATAGTAAGTGCACTGCTATAACTACAAACACAGATGAAAGAAGTTCCCTGGTTGTGTTGGGCAGGGCCTCAAATTCTCAGAGCTCCTAAGCCAACTCCAGGTACTCAAGGCTCTGCACAGTCCAGATTAACATCTTGTTATTAGCTGAAAGATTCACAATCCTTTCACCATCCAGGATTCTGTGTTATTATTTTTCTTCCAAAGCTTCTAAAACTTCCTATTATGTCATCAAAAGTGAATTATCTATACCAGATGCTTTACATATTATCTGCTTTAATCTTCCCAAAAACCTTATTAGGTAAGTTCTATTTTACCTACCTAGTATAGGGAAAAATATCTATTTTATCTAAGCTCACCCAGAAATTGTGGAACTGAGTTCTGAACCCAGTTCTGGTTCCAGACACTTAAGCTACACAGTTAAGTGTCTGGTTCCAGACACTTAAGCTACTCTGTTTTCAAGCATCTTAAATAATTCCAAATCTGAGTAAGAGTGTGGCTTGTCTTGCTCAGATATGACTCTTATCATGAAAAAATGTATGATTTCCATTAAAATTTCTAAAGTACTGGAATGTGTTGAGAAATACAGTTTGAATGCTGGAGTTCTCAATTTGATAGCAATTTTACTGAAACTAGCTATTGGTTGTCTAACCTAGGAGGGTCACTTTGTTTCCAAAAGTAATGAATCAAAAGAAAGAAAATTCCTCGCAATAATTATGTGTTCATTTAAAAAAGTTTTTTTGTGGGGCCAGGATTGTATCTCAGTGGTATGGCACTTGCCTAGCATGTGTGAGGCACTAGGTTTAATCTCTGAAACCACATAAAAATAAAATAAAGGGTGGCATGGTTGGCACACATAGAAGGCCGTCCCACTTGCTGTGTGGTTGGTACAGATGGAAGGTGGCACAGAATGCAGAGGCTTTGCTTGTGGGTCACCAGTTGAGCTCTGAACACAGCACAAGGTCACCCAGGCACCCCCCACCTCACCAAACACCCTACGCAGGAAACAGACGGAATCCATCTTGGAAAACCTTACTCATCATCTATCAGTGGGTGTGACTACCAGTGCAGTTCTGTGGCTGACCAGAGAGATTTTGGAACTATACAAGAGCAATATAAATACATAGGGGAAAAACATTAAAACGACAGTCACACAGAGCTGGAAAGAAACATGAGCAGTATAAAAAGACAAGGAAAGAAAGGAACATAAATGATGCAGAGCAATTCAACATTAGAAGAGGTAATATCTGCAGCAGAAGGAATGTCAGATAAATATTGCAGGATATACATTGTTCAGATGTTCTAAAGTCTCAAGAAAGACTTTAGACAGCAAATGAAGACAATGAAAGATCACTTTGACAGTGGATTTATATAAACAAATCGAAGAAGCAAAAGATCAACTCTACAGGGAGATAGAGGTTATACAAAAAAAAAACACAGAAATCCTGGAAATGAAGGAAAAAATAAACCAAATTAAAAACTCAAATGAGAGTATCACCAGCAGAGTAGAACACTTAGAAGATAGAACATCAGACAACAAAGACAAAGTATATCATCACAAAGAGTGTAGACAGCACAGCGAGACTGGTAAGAAACGATGAGCAGAACATCCAAGAAATGTGGGATAGCATAAAGAGACCTGTGGGAAGCCATCCTGACACGTGACTGGGCGACTCCCATTAAGGGTCTGAGGCTTCTGGCTGTGTCGGAATTTTCCCGGCCCTTTCCTGATGAGAGAACCCGTCCGTGTGGGGGTGTGACTGACCACTGACCCCGGGGGCCCAATCACTGACCCTGACCTTGGAGTGCAGTCCCCCCTCAACCTTCATTGGATGGAATTATCCCCTGAATTTCTTGTTCCCCAATAAAAGGCTACTCCCTGGCTTGTTCACTCTCTCTCTCCTGCTAGCCCTGAGTAATCCTTGCTGCCCTGCTGGGTGGTTAGAGGTTGGAGCCAGAGAGGGGAGCCGTCTCGGACCTGGCAATAGAAATAAGGTAACTGAGTCTGTGTATTTTATTTCGATCTCTTCTAACTAACTTTATGCCTAGAACCTCATTAATGAAACCATTGCACAGGCCGCATGGTAGAGAGACCAAATTTAAGAGTTAATGGGATACAGCAAGATATACAGGTCCAAACCAAAGGATTGAGCAATCTGTTCACTGAAATAATATTAGAAAACTTCCCAGACATAAAGAATGAAACAGAAATCCAAATCCTAGAAGCCTACAGGATGCCAAATGTGCAAAATCACAAGAGATCCACACCAAGACACATTGTAATGGAGATGCCCAACATACACAACAAGAGAGAATTTTAAAAGTCACAAGGAAAGGAAGCAGATTACATTTAGAGGTAAACCAACTAGGTTAATGGATGATCTTTCAACATAGACTCTGAAACCTAGAAGATCCTGGACCAACATATTTCAAATGCTGAAAGATAATGGGTTCCAACAAAGAATCTTGTATCCAGCAAAATTAAGCTTCAGGTTTGAAGATGAAATAAAAACCTTCCATGATAAACAAAAGTTAAAAGAATTTGCAGGTAGAAAACCAGCACTACAAAACATCCTTGGCAAAATATTTCATTAAGAGGAAATGAAAAATAACAATGAAAAGCAACAGTGGGAAGTAGTACAGTAAAGGAAAAACTAATCAAAGAGGAAAAACATATCAAGTTAAATAACAAAAATAAACAAATATGGCTAGAAATACAAACCATATCTCAATAGTAACCCTAAATGTTATTGGCTTAAACTCACCAATCAAAAGACATAAGTTTGTAGACCAGATTAAAAAAAAAGATCCAACAATATGCTGCCTACAGGAGACTCATTTGATAGTAAAAGATATACACAGACTGAAGGTGAAAGGTTGGGAAAAATCATACCACTCACATGGACCTCAGAAGCAAGCAAGGATGTCCATACTCATATCAAATAAAATAGGGATAAAGAAGGACACTACATACAGATCTAGGGAACCATACACCAACAAGACATAACAATCATTTATATATATATCCCCCAAACAATGGTGCAGCTATGTTCATCAAAGAAACCTTTCTCAAGTTCAAGAGTCAAATAAAACACAACACAATAATCCAACACAAGTGTCTCACCACTGAACAGATCTTCCAAACAAAAGTTGAATAAAGAAACTATAGAACTCAACAAGACAATTAATAACTTATACTTAATTGATATATATAGAATATATCAACCAACATCAAGAAGATACACTTTTTTCTAAGAAGCACATGGATCCATCTCAAAAATAGACCATATATTATGTCACAGGGCAACTCTTAGCAAATACAAAGAAGTAGAGATACTATCATGCATTTTATCTGATCATAATGGAATGAAATTTGAAATCAACAATAAAATAAGGAAGAAAAATTCCTGCAACACATGGGGAATGAACAATATGCTACTGAATAAACAATGGGTTACATAAGACATCAAGAAGGAAATTTAAAAAATTCTTAGAGGTAAATGAAAACTCAGACACAACATATTGATATCTCTGGGACACTATGAAAGCAATACTAAGAGGAACATTTATTGCATAGAGTTCATTTCTTAAAAGAAGAAAAAGCCAACAAATAAATGATCTCAAACTACATCTCAAAGCCCTATAAAAAGAAGAGCAAATCAGCAGCAAATGCAGTAGAAGGCAATAAATAATTAAAATCAGAGCTGAAATCAATGAAATTGAAACAAAAGAAACAATTGAAAAAATTGACAAAACTAAAAGTTGGTTCTTTGAAAAAATAAATAAGATTGACAGACCCTTAGCCATGCTAATGAAGAGAAGAAGAGAGAACTCAAATTACTAGTATATGGGATGAAAAAGGCAATATCACAACAGACACTACAGAAATATAGAAGACAATTAGAAATTATTTTGAAACCTTATACTCTAATAAATAGAAGATAGTGAAGGCATCAATAAATCCTTAAGTTATATGATCTGCCTAGATTGAGTCAGGAAGATATACACAACTTAAACAGACCGATATCAAGCGAGGAAATAGAAGAGGCCATCAAAAGATTACCAACCTAGAAAAGCCCAGGACCAGATGGATATACAGCCGAGTTTTACAAGACCTTTCAAGAAGAACTAATTCCAATACTCTTCAATATATTTCAGGAAATAGAAAAAGAGGGAGTACTTCCAAATTCATTCTACGAGGCCAATATCACCCTGATTCCAAAACCAGACAAAGACACCTCAAAGAAAGGAAACTTCAGACCAATATCTCTAATGAATATAGATGAAAAAAATCATCAATAGAATTCTGGCAAAGTGGATACAAAAACATATCAAAAATATTGTGCACCATGATCAAGTGGGATTCATCCCCAGGATGCAAGGTTTGTTCAACATAAGGAAATCAATAAACATAATCCATCGCATCAATAGACTTAAAGATGAGAACCACATGATCATCTCGATAGATGCAGAAAAAGCATTTGACAAAATACGGCAACAGCATCCCTTTATGTTCAAAATACAAGAAAAAGTAGGGAATAACAGGAACTTACCTCAACATTGTAAAAGCTATCTACACTAAGCCTCAGGCCAGAATCATTCTAAACAGAGAAAAAATGAAGTCATTCCCTCTATAATCTGGAACAAGACAGGATTACCCTCTCTCACCACTTCTATTTAGCATAGTTCTTGAAACACTGGCCAGAGCAATTAGACAGATGAAAGAAATTAGCACTATTTGCTGATGATATGATTCTATACCTAGAAGACCCAAAAAACTCTACCAAGAAACTTGTAGAATTAGTAAATGAATTTAGCAATGTGACAGGATATAAAATCAACACCCATAAATCAAAAGCATTTCTGTGTATCAGTAACAAATCCTCTGAAAAAGAAATGAGGAAAACTATTCCATTCACAATATCCTCAAAAAAAATACTTGGGAATCAACCTAACAAAAGAGGTGAAAGACTTTTACAATGAAAACTATAGAACCCTAAAGAGAGAAACAGAAGCGACCCTAGAAGATGGAAATATCTACCTTCCTCATGGATAGGCAGAATTAATATTATTAAAATGGCCATACTACCAAAAGCACTATACAGGTTCAATGCAATTCCAATCAAAATCCCAATAGCATTCCTCATAGAAATAGAAAAAGCAATCATGAAATTTATCTGGAAAAATAAGAGACCCAGAATAGCTAAAGCAATTCTAAGCAGGAGGAGTGAAACAGTTGGTATCATTATACCAGACCTTAAACTATACTACAGAGCAATAGTAACAAAAACAGCATGGTACTGGCACCAAAACAGGCTAGTACACCAAAGGTATAGAACAGAGGACATAGAACATAATCCACAAAATAAGAACTACCTTATATTAGACAAAGTTGCCAAAAGCATTCACTGAAGAAAGGATAGCATTTTCAACAAATGGTGCTGGGAAAACTGGAAATCCATATGCAACAAAATGAAATTAAATCCATATCTCTGACCATGCACAAAAGTTAACTCAAAATGGATCAAGGATCTATGGATTAAATCAGAGACTCTGCATCTAGTATAAGAAAAAGTAGGCCCTAATTTCGATCACGTGGGGCTAGGCCTCAATTTCCTTTATAAGATGCCTATAGCACAAAAATTAAAACCAAGAATCAACAAATTGGATGGATTCAAACTAAAAAGTTTTTTTCTCAGCAAAAGAAATAATATGTGAGGTGAATAGGGAGCCTACATCCTGCAAACAAATTTTTACCCCTAACACATCAGATAGAGCTCTAATCTCTAGGGTATATAAATTGCTGAACAAGATAAGTACCAAAAAAAAAAAAAAAAAAAAACAAATAATCCAATAAATGAATGGGCCAAGGACCTGAACAGACACTTCTCAGAAGAGGATATACAATCAATCAACAAATATATGAAAAAAATGATCATCATCTCTAGCAATCATAAAATGCAAATTAAAACTTCTCTAAGATACCATTTCACTCCAGTAAGAGTGGCAGCCATTATGAAGACAAACAAGAAGTGCTGGAGAGATGCAGGGAAAAAGGTACACTCATACACTGCTGGTGGGACTACAAATTGATGTAGCCAATTTGGAAAGCAGTATGGAGATTCCTTGGAAAACTGGGAATGGAACCACCATTTGACCCAGCTATTCCTCTTCTCAGACTAAAACCTAAAAATAGCATATTACAGGGACACAGCCACATCAATGTTTATAGCAGCACAATTCACAATTGATTAACTCTGGAACAACCTAGATGTCCTTCAGTGGATGAATGGATTAAAAAAATATGGCATTTATTCACAATGGAATATTACTCAGCAATAAAAAAGAATAAGTTAATGGAATTTGCAGGGAAATGGATGGCATTAGAGAAGATTATGCTAAGTGAAGTTAGCCAGTCCACAAAAATTAAATTCCAAATGTCTTCTCTGATATAAGGGGGGTAACTCAAAATGGATTGGAAGGGAGAGCAAGGGAGAAATATTACCTTTAGATAGGGAATAGGGGTGGGAGGAAAAAGGAGAAAGAAGGGGAATAGCATGGATGATGAAAGGAGATCCCCATCTTTATACAAAATACATGTATGAAGATGTGAATTTGGTGTCAACATGTCTTATATATAATATATAATTAAATGATAAATTATTATATAATGGTGTATTAAGAATTGTAATGCAGGGCTGAGGATTTGGCTCAAGCAGTAACATGCTCACCTGGCATATGCGGGGCACTGGGTTCGATGCTCAGCACCACATAAAATAAAATAAAGATGTTGTGTCCACCAAAAACTGAAAAATAAATATTAAAAGAATTCTCTCTCTCTCTCTCTCTCTCTCTCTCTCTCTCTCTCTAAAAAAAGAATCATTATGCAAATTAATAAATAAATAAATTTTAAAAAATAAAAATAAAAATATATATATTTTATTTTATTTTACTTTATTTTTTATTGGTTGTTCAAAACATTACAAAGCTCTTGACATATCATATTTCATATATTTGATTCAGGTGGGTTTTGAACTCCCAATTTTACCCCAAATACAGATTGCAGAATCACGTCGGTTACACATCTACATTTTTACATATTTACATAGGAAAGGTAGCAGAATACAACAGTTACTAATAGGGCATTATGTAAAAATATATATATATATATTTTAATAAAATAGATTTCAGCACCTAGCCAACCCACAAAACTTCTCCCCCAGCTTAAATGAACTACAAAAGAAATCCCTATCTGGAGCTCTCTAGCTGGTTTAATTTGCTCCTGTTAATTCTTTAGATTTTATTTCTTTTTCAACATACAATCTCTGTTTCATTTTATGAAGTCCAGTGTGGTCCCTGTCTAAATTTTTCCATTCACTTGACAGTCAAAAGAACTGGTTTCTTCAAGGATTAAATCAGGAAGAAGTTTTTAACTACAACAAATTGAAACATTTGCACAAGGAAGTGTTGCTTTTATAAGGGATGGGAAACTTCAAATTTGATTACAATCAACCTTTGGCTTCCTAATCTGTTCAACAATAGGCCATATTGTTAAGGGTAATTTCCATGCACAGCATGTGGGTCCCATTTTTTTCATCCTTAGACATAGTTGTTTACTGTTCAGCACTGTTTATGCATTTTATCAGGCTTTTTCAGTCTCCCTTAATAAATCACTACAGAGGGAATGTATCAAAACAAGAACTATTGTGCAGTACTGGTTACCCTTACACATTATTTGCTGCCCTAGAGTTTCACTAAGTACTGGAATTCAAATAATAATAATAATAATAATAATAATAATAATAATAATACAAAATAAAGTTATTATATCCATCTACAGCTAAAATATGTTTTAAAAATTTTTTGTAGTTATAGATGGACATAATGCATTCGTTTTATTTATTTATCTTTATGTTGTGCTGAGTATTGATCTCAGACCCTCACATGGGCTAGGCAAACGTTCTACCACTGAGCTACAACCCCAGCCCCAAGTTATAAGTTCATTTTTAATTCTCATGTCACTTATGATCTTAATCATCCTCATTGTGCCCAGTTGGGTGTCCACCTTTCTTTTCCTTCCAGATCTCTTATTGGCATGTCATAGTCACACACACAAAAAAATATGAAACCCAGACTTTGGGGATTATTCATGCTGGTTATACTCCTGTCTTAAACTCTAAAGAGTTCCCTTCATATCCCAGTGTGGATCTGTGGTTCTACAACCTCCAATTGAACTCAGAGGCTGTTATAAAACTATTTACTAGAAAGTCATTCTCTTTCCCTATAGGAAATATTAAATTATTATTAGCTATAGAAGGGGCCACATTGCCAAGTGGTAATTAAATGTTAGGCTCAGTACACCATAAGATCAATAAATCTAAAAGTAATTTCTTCAGGTTTACTTCCCCAAAGTTTGTCATTGCTGTTATTGTTGTTTGTTTATTTGTTTTATTTTCATTTCTGTAGCTCTTAATCACAGAATTATTAACAAAACTCTTCTGAGATGTGGTCTTTGACTAGACAGCTCTGAAATGAAACACAAGGGGTAACCAAGGTGAAAGTCAAGTCCAATAAGACTAAAAGTATAAACAATAACTTTCATGTATATGGTTCCTAGGCTGTTCAAAGCATTGCTCTGTTTCTTAGATGTTAACCTCATTTAGTCCTCACAAGTCTTGAAGTTAGCTATAATTATTCTAGAAATCTTGTAGTCCCAGATTGTTTACCTAACTCATCCAGGGTCAGTAGGCTAGAATGTAATACCTTGATTCCAGCAAGGGTGAGTGGTCTCAAAGATGTTTACTTAATCAGAAAAGAGAATATTTATATAGATTCTTTGTTATTTTGTATCTATTATTTCCTTGAGAGAATTTAGGCCATGCTATCATATCAAAGAAGGGCAAGAATCTTAACAATTTAAAATAAAATTTTATTTTTCACTTTTGAGCCTATTGAGGGTTGATTGAGAGCTCTACTTGACAATGTGCCCATTCTAGGTACCAGGCAAAATATCAAAATTGCAGGTCATTGTGCCAGAGGATAAAGACTTGTGCTCTGTGGATATGAAGGGTTATGACTACAAGTAACACCTGCTATTGTCCCAAGAAGGTCACATGATCATCCCTAACTTCAGGTGAGGTGCCCAAGGAAAGAGCAAGAAGTGGAAATACTTTGTAAAGAGTTCCATTGACTCAGTTCTATTTCAAGTATAAACCAATGGTAGAAAAAAGGGAAGATATACAGGTTTACAGGCAAGCATCTTTCTGATACAATTAAGTAAAATTTAAGCAGAATTATTCTATGAGACTGCAAGGAAGCAGTTAGTGAGATAAGTTTAAATTCAACAACTGTTAAACTCAAGGCAGATCATGCTTGCAAATAAAGTGCATCTTGGTCCTGGTCCTTTGACACTTTTCACTAGCTGCCTGCCAATCATAACCATGTTTGTGGGTGGTAACTTCATGCTTTCCTTGTGGTTCTGACCTGCCCACTGCACTTCCCTCCCAAGTGATCACTAAGTGAATATTCATTGGGTAATTGACTTATTTGTTCACTCATTAATTCATCTACTTGTTTATGAAACATGCTTTGAGTAAGTACTTTTTCATTGACATTAGGCTATGATCTGGAGATACAAAGATAGAGAAAGCGTGGATTATAGTCTCAAAGGGTTCACGGTCTACAGGAACAAAGCATAACTAATTTACCCTGCATCTACAACTTTTATGGCAATGGAGGACGGAGGAATGTTGGTAAATCCTATGGTGATGACCCAAACACTAACTATTTTCTACTTGTCACAGCTAAAACTACCTTTAAATAGTAGTGGAATCTGTGCCTCCCTCACAATTTGCTATCCAAAGTGTTTCTAAAGTTTTAGCCAATTCTTTCCATACAGAAATTCCTCAGCTAGGGATATTTTTCATGTGGATTTTCTTAAGAGAAAGAGAGAGAGAGAGAGAGAGAGAGAGAGAGAGAGAGAGAGAGAGAGAGAGAGAGAATTTTTAATATTTATTTAATTATTTTTAGTTTTTGGCAGACACAACATCTTTTTTTGTATGTGGTGCTGAGGATCGAACCCAGGCCACATGCATGCCAGGCCAGCACGCTACCGCTTGAGCCACATCCCCAGGCCTCATGTGGATTTTGCATCATTGTGTTTTATATATCATATACTCCAGAGAAAAGGCAGAGTAGTACAGATAAATAAGCAAAAGTAAAAAGGTAGATTAGAAAGAAGTGGTGGATCGGGAAATCCAAATCCTTAGGAAGCCATTGTGACAGGCCTAGGTTGGAGAGACACAGGACTCAGCACTGGGTCTTTATCCTGTAGGGGATCTTGAGTCCCCGGGGCCACTGCTTTCTAGGAGCTATACTCCAAACATTGTCATTTTGAGGTTGGAGTCATGAATGTGAAAGCAGTCTGAGTAGGTGCTGATCTTCTTGGTGGTCTACTCTGATCTGTTGAACAAGGGTAGAACCAATGTGCCCATATCCCCAAACATGCATTGTGCCAAAATAAAGAAGCTAGAAGCAAAAGAAAGGACACTGTTATCCTCTTCTCATATATAATGCTCCATTCCATATATAAGTACATGGATTTGATTTTTTTTAAATTCACAAAGACAGAAAATGACAAGTACTCAGGACCAGTAAGTTGTGGAGAAATGAACAATGAGGTTCATGGATATGGATGGGGTTTATGAAAGTGTTCTGAAATTTATTTTGGTGGTTTTAGAGTATATAAAGTCCTGAAGAAATAAGAAGTAGCTAAAATCCAATAAATAGGAATATTTCTCACTCTAATTTTGAGAATATGGCTGTGAAAACTATGTTGAACAATGGAGTTTCTTGCACATTTGATTTAGATGAACTTACTGTCATCATTTTTTACAAAATTCCCTTGTTTCATGGGGACTTGAGGTTATATTTCTGATGATTAGGAAGAGAAGGGAAAGAGTGATATGTATGGTTGACTACAACTATAAATAAGAAAAAAACTGAGCAATGTCTGTGGCTGTGCTAAAAAAGGTGCCACAGACAAAAGAAATACAGCATATACGGGGTAAGGAGTTCCTTATTCTTAGGATTTTCATAAGACTTGGAGAGAATTTTATTTGATGTCCCAAAAGAATGGAGAATCCCAGAATTGGTGAAAGACCTACCCATATATTTCATAAATATAATTTTTAAGTTTTAATTAACAAACATAAATTGTACATAAGTGTTCTCATCATAAAAGATAACAAGAATGTGGGAGCAATACACATGTCAATTAGCTCAATTTAGTCATTCCATTGACAATGTATATGTATTTTAGAAGATCATTTTGTATGCTGTTTTAGTCATCTATTCACTGATGTGACCAAAAGACTTACAGAGTTTTTTCTTTTTTCTTTTTTTTTTTCTGGATAATTTCTTTTCTTTATTATTAGTTGTTCAAAACATTACAAAGCTCTTGACATATCATATTTCATACATTTGATTCAAGCAGATTATGAACTCCCATTTTTACCCCATATACATATTGCAGATTCACATCGGTTCCACATCCACTTTTTTACATACTGCCATACTAGTGTCTGTTATATTCTGCTGCCCTTCCTATCCTCTACTATCCCCCCTACCCTCTCCTCTACTCTCCTCCCACATTCTATCTCTACCCCATCTACTGTAATTCATTTCTCTCTCTTTTTCCCCCTTTCCCCTCTCTTCCTTTTATATGCAATTTTATATAACAATGAGGGTCTCCTTCCATTTCCATGAAATTTCCCTTTTCTCTCCCTTTCCCTCCCACCTCATGTCTCTGTTTAATGTTAATCTTATCATCCTGCTCTTCCTCTCTGCTCTGTTCTTAGTTGCTCTCATTATATCAAAGAAGACACTTGGCATTTGTTTTTTAGGGATTGGGTAGCTTCACTAAGCATAATCTGCTCTAGTGCCATCCATTTCCCTGCAAATTCCATGATTTTGTCATTTTTTAGTGCTGTGTAATACTCCATGGTGTATAAATGCCACATTTTTTTATCCATTCATCTATTTAAGGGCATCTGGGTTGGTTCCACAGTCTAGCTATTGTGAATTGTGCTGCTATGAACATCGATGTGGCAGTATCTCTGTAGTACGCTCTTTTAAGGTCTTCAGGGAATAGTCCAAGAAGGGCAATAGCTGGGTCAAATGGTGGTTCCATTCCCAGCTTTCCCAGGAATCTCCATACTGCTTTCCAAATTGGCCGCACACATTTTTTTTATCCATCCATCCATTGAAGGGCACCTAGGTTGGCTCCATGGTCTAGCTATTGTGAATTGTGCTGCTATAAACATTGATGTGTCTGTGTCCCTGTAGTATGCCGTTTTTAGGTCTTTTGGGTATAGTCTGAGAAGAGGAATAGCTGGGTCAAATGGTGGTTCCTTTCCCAGTTTTCCAAGGAATCTCCATACTGCTTTCCAAATTGGCTGCATCAATTTGCAGTCCCACCAGCAATGTATGAGTATACCTTTGTCCCCACCTCCTTGCCAATACTTGTTGTTGTTTGATTTCATAATTTCTGCCATTCTTACTGGAGTGAGATGGTATCTTAGAGTAGTTTTATTTTGCAATTCTCTGATTGCTAGAGATGGTGAGCATTTTTTCTTGTATTTGTTGATTGATTGTATATCCTATTCTGAGAAGTGTTTGTTCAGGTCCTTGGCCTATTTGTTGATTGGGTTATTTATTTATTTATTTTTTAAACTTTTTGAGTTCTTTATATAGCCTAGAGATTAGAGCTCTATCTGATATGTGAGGGGTCAAAATTTGTTCCCAGAATGTAGGCTCCCTATTCACTTCACATATTATTTCTCTTGCTGGGAAAAAGCTTTTTAGTTTGAATTCATCCCATCTGTTCATTCTTGATTTTAATTCTGGTGCTATAGGCGTTTTATTAAGGAACTTGGGGCCTAACCCCAAGTGATGGAGATTAGGGCCTACTTTTTCTTCTATTAGTTGCAGAGTCTCTTGTTTGATTCCTAGATACTTCATCCATTTTAAGTTAACTTTAGTGCATGGTGAGAGATAGGGATTCAATTTCATTTTGTTGCATATAGATTTCCAGTTCTCCCAGCACCATTTGTTGAAGATGCTATCCTTTCTCCATTGCATGCTTTTAGCATCTTTGTCTAATATAAGGTAGTTGTAATTTTGTGGGTTGTTTTCTGTGTCCTCTATTCTGTACCATTGGTCTACCAGCCTGTTTTGGTGCCAGTACCATGCTGTTTTTGTTACTATAGCTCTGTAGTATAGTTTAAGATCTGGTATAGCTATACCACCTGTTTCACTCTTCCTGCTTAGAATTGCTTTAGCTATTCTGGGTCTCTTATTTTTCCAGATGAAATTCATAGTTGCTTTTTCTATTTCTTTGAGGAATGCCATTGTGATTTTGATCGGAATCATGTTGAATATGTAGAGTGCTTTTGGTAATATGGCCATTTAAAAAATGTTAATTCTGCCTATCCAGGTTTTATTTTTATTTTTTTTTTAGATATATATGACAGAAAAGTGCATTTTGTATATACATGGACTATAACTTATTATATTTAGTATCAGAGAAAACATTTGGCCTTTGGTTTTTTGGTATTCGCTTATTTCACTTAATATAATAGTCTCAAGTTCCATCAATCTACCAGCAAATGCCATAAATTTCAGTCTTCTTTATGAATGAGAAATACTCTATTGTGTATATGTACTACATTTTGTTTAACCTTTCATCTGTTAAGGGGCACCTGGGTTGTTTTCATAGCTTAACTATTGTGAATTGTGCTGCTATAGATATTGATGTGGCTGTGTCCCTTTAGTATGTTGATTTTAAGTTATTTGGTTATATATATAGGCCTGACTCTCCATCATGTTAGCCTAGGAACTGACTTCCTTAATGATACTTCTAAATTGCAACAAACAAAATAAAAAATCAACTGAGTTGATAACTGGTTGAATGGTGTTTCCATTCCGAATTTTCTGAGGAATCTCCTTACTGTTTTCCAGAGTGCTTGCACCAATTTGCAGCATCACTAGCAAATTTTGAGTGTAACTTTTTTCTCACATCCTCTCCAGCATTTATTGATACTTGTATTCTTGATAATTGCCATTCTGACTGGACCAAGAATGGAATATTAATGTAGTTTTAATTTGCATTTTTCTAGTTTCTAGACATGTTGAGCATTTTAAAAATGTATTTGTTGACCAATTTTATTTCTTTCTCTGTGAACTACCAGTTCAGATCCTTTGCACATTTATTGACATCTTGTGCCCACTAGGAGAGACTATAGGCCCAACTATATTGGATAATTTGTGTATGTGTGTGTGCATGTGTGTTAAAGTTTTTTGATTTTTTTTTCATGGGGACAAGTACTGTAGATTCAACTCAGGGGCATTCAACCACTTAGACACATCCCCAGTCCTATGTTTTGCATTTTATTTTTATTATTTTTAGTTGTAGAAGGACACAATTTATTTATTTATTTATTATTTATTTATATATTTATTTTAATGTAGTGCTGAAGATCAAACTCAGGGTCTCACACCTGCAAGGCAAGTTCTCTAACACTGAGCCACAGTCCAAGCACTGTTTTGCATTTTATTTAGAGACAGAGTTGCTTGGTGCCTCACCATTCCTGAAGCTGAAGCTGGCTTTGAACTCTTGATTCTCCTTTTTTCACCTCCTGAGCTGGATTTTTTTGAGTTCTTTGTATATCCAGAAAACTAATGTTCTGAGGTGCAGTTAATAAAGATTTTCCTACATTTTGTAGGGTTTCTGTTTCTGTTCTTTTTATTTTTTTTTTTCTTTGAGAAAGCTTTTTACTTCATTACCTTCCCATTTATTGATTCTTGATTTTATTTGTTGGAATTTACAAGTCTTGTTGAGGAAGTCAGTTCCTAAGCCAAGATGATGGAGAGTTTGGCCTATATTTTCTTCTAGTGGGTACTTTGAGTTGAGTTTTGTGCAGGGATAGGGATAGGGGTTCAACTCGATTCTGCCACATACATATTTTCAGTTTTCTCAGTACCATTTGTTTAAGCACTGCCTTTTTCTTTCAATGTGTGTTGCTGGTGCCTTTGTCTAGTTTGAGATAACAGTATTTATGTGATTTTTTGTCTCTGTGATGTCTTTTCTGTTCCATTGGACTTTTGCCTGTTTTGGTGCCAATCCCATGACATTTTTGTAACTCTATAGTATAATTTGAGATTGAATATTGTGATGCCTGCTGTCTCCTTTACTTTTCTCACTAAGGATCGTTTTAAATATTCTGGGCCTCTTGTTTTTCCAAGTGAATTTCATGACTGCTTTTTCTATTTCTTTGTGAAATATCATTGACATTTTAATAGGAATTGCATTAAAACTGTAGCATTTTGGTACTATGGCAATTTTGATAACATTACTTCTTCCAATCCATGAGCGTTGGAAATCTTCCATCTTCTAAAGTCTTCTTCAATTTCTTTCTTTAGTGTTTGGTAATTTTCATTATAGAGTCCTTTAACTTCTTAGATTGTTTCCCAATTTTTTAAAAATATTTTTGAGTCTATTGTGATTCACCAGCTGAAGAACAATTTGTGTACAGTACCATAATTGATTTATGGGTGTTAATTCTATATCCTGCTACTATGCTGAGCTTGTTTATGAGTTCTAGAAGTTTTGTGGTAGTGCTGGACGCAGTGGTGCACAACTGTAATCCCAGCAGCTGGGAGGCTTAGGCAGGAGGATCACGAGTTTAAAGACAGACTAAACACCTCAATGAGAACCTGTCTATAAATAAAACACAAAATAGGGCTGGTGCTGTGGTTGAATGGTTGAGTGCCCTGAGTTCAATCCCAAGTACCAAAAACTAACTAAATAAATAAAAGACAAAACTTAACAAATTTATAATCAACCTTCTAAAAATATTCAAGAAAAAAATTTTGATATTACTGAAAGAAAGAGAGATTTTATTTACAAAGATATTCTTTTATGGTTTACAGTTAATTTATTTGCAGAAGACTTCCAGAAAGGAATTGAAATTTATAGGTATGAATATTGAATATATATATGAACCTAAAATACTTTGTTCACCAATACAATTTTTTGAGCCTTGAGAAAAATACAGGTTTTCAAGATATGTAAATGTTCATTTTTTTTTAAAATTACTTGACCTTCTATAAGAGAAATAATCAATGGAACACTTCCAATAAAATAAATACATACAACACAAATCATATAAAATTTGAAAGCTTTTGTGAAAAAGAATATATATATATATATATATATATATATATATATATATATACATATATATATATATATATATATACATATATATATATATACATATATATATATATATATATATACATATATATATATATATATATATATATATATATATATATGTTAGTTTACTGGCAATTTTGTACATAAAATATTTTATTCTACAATAGATTTTGGAAAACTAAAGCATAAAAATTATCATAAATCTTTGGTAATTATAATAAGTTAGAAAAGCTGCTGTGACATCAATAATAAATCATGGCAAGACATGTAAAAACACTGATTGTTTTAGAAAACCAAAATTAATTCTGTTTAAAATACAGTGCAAAATAAGTACTTTATTTTTTAATTTCTTTTTTTTAGTTAAACATTACAGTGGAATGTATCTTCACATATCATACATTCATAAAGTATAACTACCTATTTATACTTGTGGTGGTAAATTATGTGGAGTTACACTGGTTGTGTATTTATATATAAACATAAGAAAGTTATTTCTAATTTATTCTACTATTTTTAAAATATTTATTTTTTAGTTGGACACAATATCTTTATTTATATATTTTCATTTACTTATTTTTTTAGTGTGGTGCTGAGGATCAAACCCAGTTCCTAACATGAGCTAGGCAAGCACTCTACTGTTGAGCCACAACCCCAGTCTGTATTCTACTGTTTTTAATTACTTTTATATAATTCCAAAGCAATGACAAAATAGACATAGAAGATAATAAAAGAAATAAGGAGGATAAAATATCACCATAAAAATCTATTAACTACAAATTAAGGGTTTTTTAATATTTGAAAAAAATATAACAAATCAACAAAAGTTGAAAATTAAAGTAGTAAGTTCTTTTTCATCAGTAATTTAAGTTCAAATAAACTATTTTGAAAAACTAATAAGAACCCAAAGTGTGACTAACAAGATTAAACCTAAAAATATATTAACTATGTCAGATGTAATTCTACAGAAGATTCTCTTCAAATATAAGCTCACTAGACTAAAAATAAAAGGATAAAACAAATGTTAGATTCAAAATTGTAAAGATGATAATAATTATGCAAATAAGAGACAAAGTATAATATTATACAAATAATATTATATAACATAATAAGTTGGAAATCAAAAGTGAAAATTAAATCCAAAAATTTATGAATATGAGTTTAAAACCAGATGAGCAATTAAGTAAGACCCTAAGCAACTTAGCTACACACTGTCAGAAAGTAAAATAAAACCCAGCTGCTGGCCATGCGCGGTAACACATGCCTGTAATTCAAGCAGCTTGGAAGGCTGAGACAGCCAGATTGTGAGTTCAAAGCCAGCCACATCAAAAGCAAGATCTAAGCAACACTAGAAGGCCATGTCTCTAAATAAAATACAAAATGGGGCTTGGGATGTAGCTCAGTGGGTGAGTGCTCCTGAAGTCAGTCCCCAGTACCCTTACCCCAAAAAATGGCTGTCAATGTGTCTCAGTGGTTAAGCACGTCTGCTATAAAAAAAAAAAAAAGCAGCCTATAGTACCCAAAGCAATCTTAGAATTTCATGTAATACCAATCAAACAATCAAAATTAGTTTTGCATAAACAAAATAAGTTATTTAAAAAATTCTATAGAATATTCTGGGTACATAAATAACTACACATATTAAAATTTTTTAAAAAATGCTTCCTGATATAAAAATGATAAAAAGCTACAATATTCAATCAATTTATGTTAACTTGGGGTTAAATGAGAAAGCCATAAATAATAAAATTGAGATTACATCAATTAGCCCTCAACTTTATGGTCAAATGAAAAATATACTTACAGATCTATGATCATTACAACAACAATCAAGAGAGGAAATATGAAAATCAAATCAAATGTCATTTCACATGATTGCTTGAAGGCAATTTGGAAGAAACTATATTTTTTAAAACTTTACAAAGAAAAGAAATTATATAATATCTAAATTGATCAACTTTTAATATAGTATGGAAAGTGAAACAGTCATTCACACACACGTACACATACACACACAGACACACAAAATACCAGTTAACTCTAATTATGACAGTTGTCTACTGCAGCAAACTATGAAGACCAAAAGAAATGGCATAAGGAATAAAAAGTGAAACAAAGGAGCACTTGTTTGGAGGACAAATAAACTTACTTTTTATGTGATAAAAATTTTCTTCAAACAATGTTACAAAACAATTTGAATGTACACTATTGACCAGGAAAATTAAAATATATAAAAGAGTAAGTTCAATAAAGTTATACAGTTGTGATCACAATTACAAATTTGGTAAATATATAAAAGATAAATAGAATTGTGAAAATATTTATGGTACATTTAAAAACGCTAAAGTCTTATTTCTAGAAAAAGAACACATTCATCTATATAGAGATGATGAATATGTCATTAATTCTAGCTATTTGGAAGGCTAAGGCATAGACATACAATTTCAGCTTCATCCACTTAGTAAGAGTCTATTTCAAACTAAAAGTCAAAAGGGGCTGGAGATGTAGCTCAATAATATAATAACTTCTGATATATATATATACACACACACACACACACACACACACATACACACACACACATACATACATATATACTGAAAAGCAGTTATTCAAACTGAGGGACACAAGTAAGTATATGTAATATGATTCACATGGCCTTATAATACTTGACTATTGTTTGTTATTTGATTTTATTCATCACATGATCTTGTGTTAACTAAAGATTTTTCATATTAATTATATAAAAATGGACTTTTAGTTTGCTTTTTCAATTCAGTAATGAACTCTTTAAATTTCTGGATATTTTATCCTCTTCTGGTATAGTTTTCTCTTGGAAATGCTATGTGGAGCATAAATAGAGTTTGAAAATAATTCTGTCCTTTGGATGACTGTTACCAAATTGCCTTCTTTATAGAACATTGATTTTAGATTATTCCTAAGGGAGTGTTAATTGCTATTGACAGATTCTGTCCATTTCTAATGTATGTTGATGATTTGTTCTTAATTGGCATGAGCATAGGAAATAAAATAGCTTTAAAGTGAAAATGTTTTCTTTAATTAAGATAAGATATATGTAGGTGGGTGATAAAGAAAATAAATAAATAAGCTTTAAGACTCACACATGACTAGATAGCATTTCTAGCTTTTCTAGTTGCAAAGTGTGTGATCTTAGAAACAATCTTTTTGATCAAATATGTTTCCTGATATGAAAAAGAGAATAACATATGCTTGAAAGCCAGTTCAGATATTAATCATGTAATATTGATTTTAGTGCCTATCAAATGCTTCTAAGAGTGAATGATTGAAACAGCAATGACTATTATTACCATCAGTGCTACTGTTTTCGTTTTAAGCCTGAAAATAGCTTTTTTCATGCTTGACCTTTATCTGACTGTGAGTTACAATATATTACATCACACTAGGAATTATATGGAGCTTTACTCATTTAAATTTTTAACCACTTCAGATGAATTATCTCATCATAGTTACTGCCCATTGAAGAATTTTAAGTTTGTAACTTCTTCCCTTTTGGGACAAGATGTTCCCTTTTTTTAAAATTTTTGTATTTGTCTTACTTTTAGATGTATAAATCATTTCCACATAGGAGTTATTAAAAATTTTAACTTTCCTTGTGAGCCCCATTTATTTTTTTTTCTCTTGTCTAAAATTTCAAGTACTTTGATTAGTGAGATTGATGTATTGAATCATTATGGAACAAAACCAACTTGACAGTTTGAATGATTATTTTGTATGTGAAACTAGAGACTCAAACCAGGAGGACAGTACCACTAAGCCACATCTCCAACCCCGTTTATTGTTCACTTTGATACAGGTCTTACAAAATTGCCCTGGCTGGCTTTGAAATTATAGTGCACCTAAACAACTTCCTTACTTTCTGAGAATACAGACACATACCACCATGCCTGACAGTGTATGTTCTTTTTTGATGTGTTGTTAAATATGGTTTGCAAATATTTTATGATAATTTTTATACTGTGTTCCTCAAAGATGTTGGTCTATAGTTTTTTTCCATATTAACTTTTCCAGTCAGGTAATACTTTGCAGAATTGCTTAGGAAGCATCTTTCCTTTGCTATTAAATGTAATGGGGGGATTAATATCAGTTCTTCTTTAATTATCTGATAAAATTTAGTCATGCTTTCACCTCTGGTCCTGGAGGCTTGTTATTATTGCTACAATCTAAATTCTTATTATTGAGCTATTTTTTGTTTCTCTCTCTTTGATTCAAATTTTGAAGACCATATCTATTGATATCTCCTAGATTTTTTCATTTATTGTAATTAATGTCTTCAAAATAGTCTTCTAGATTTTCATATTGAAATGTAAGTTTTCCAAATAGTCTATAGAGATCCTCTGGATTTCAATGCTGTCTTTTTAAAATATTTCTGTTATTGTTTCTAGCTTTATTCATTTGTATCTTTCCATTTATTTTAGTTACCGTAGCTAAGGGTTTATGTATCTTGTTAACCTTTTAAAAAACAACTATTTGTTTCATTATTACCAGACAATTTTTTTTCCATTTAATAATTTGACTCTTATATTTATTATTTATTTTCTTGTATTGGTTTTGGAATTTACTTACTGATGATTTTTCTTAGACTTTGGGATGTTTCATTAGATTTTTAATTTGAAATATCTCAAAATTTTAAATATAGGTAGCCATTGCTATAAGCCACCCTTATACAACTGCTTTTGCTGGATCAGGGAAGGGAAGTGGGGAGAAAAAAGAAAGGTACTTGGTAGTAAGATTGATGAAAATATATTATGTGCATTACTGTATATAGTATCATAAATCCCACTATTATGTATACGTACAGTATCTCAATAAGAAAAAAATAACTCTTTTTAATGTATCCTATAAATTTGTAGATGATGTGTTTCAATTCGAATTTGGTTCTAAGGTTTTATTTACTTATTTATTTTAAATTTTCCTTGACCTCATCATTATATAACTGCATTGTTCATTTTCCAATTGTTCACACATTTTCTTTAGTTTTACTTGCTGTTTACTTCATTTTCCTTATTAGCTCATTATTTCATGCATAATGTTGGGGTTTATTTTGAAATAAGTATACAATATGATATAATTTTTTCCCACTTTTGTCCCTTGTACTCTGTTTTTCTCTTCATCTGTTGTCTTTCTTCTACTCCACTGATCTTCTTCAATTTCATATAGTTGTTTTAATTAGTGAATCATTGATATACATAAAGGTCAAATTCAATGTGATATATTCATAAGTGTACACAGGAAAATTTATTCAGATTCATTCTACCATTCTTCCTTTGGTAGTCCCTCTATTTCTCTCAATCTCCTTTCTCTACTCCACTGATCTCTCTTCTATTTCCATGGAACCCCCCCACTATTTACCCTTTATTTTTTTTTATCCAACTTTTTAATATGAGAGAACTTAGTCAACCCTTGGCTTTCTGATTCTGAGTTATTTCACTTAGTGGGATCTTTTCCAGTTCCATTCATGTACCAGGAAATTCCATTATTTTTTTTCTTATTGAGTACTTAATAAAACTCCACTATGTATATATGACACATTTTCTTTATCCATTAATCTTTTGATTGACACCTAGGCTTTTTTATAGCCTGTCTATTTTGAATTGTTCTGATATAAACTGTGATGTGGCTGCATCCCTATAATATGATTATATATATGCAGCAAGGACTGGGAGAGCTGTATAATATGTTACTAGTATTTCAAAGAATATCTATATTATTTTTCAGGGTGTCTGTACTAATTTTCAGTCCCACCAGCAATGTGTGAATGTACCTTTCTTCTGCATCCTCATCAACATTTACTATTGCTTGTGCTCTTGATAATTGCCATTCAGAAGAGAATGAGATAAAATTGAATGTAGTTTTGATTTTTATTTCCCAAACTGCTAGAGATATTGAACTTTTTTTTTTTCATATTTATTGTCCTTTTGCAATTCTGTTAAGAAGATTCCCTTTAGTTTTGTCCATTTATTCTGTGGGTTATTGATTTTTAAATGATGAGTTTTTAATGTTCTTTATATTTTCTGGATATTAACCTCCTATTTCAGAATCAGGTGGCAAAGATCTCACATTATTTAGGCTCTATCTTTATGCTCTTATTTGTTTCTATGGTGTTTAGAATTTTTATATTTGATGTCATCCAACTTATTGATTCTGTTTTTGTTTTTTTTTCTTGGTAGGGTACCAGAGATTGAACTCAAGGGCACTCAACCACTAAGCCACACCCCTATTCCTATTTTTGTATTATATTCAGACACAGAGTATCACTGATTTGCTCAGTGCCTCACTTCTGCTGAGGCTGGCTTTAAACTCACAATCATCATGCCTCAGTCTCCCAAGCAGTTGTGTGTGACACCACACATGGCTCCTCTTATTGAGTCTTGGTTTTATTTCTTATGCTTTATAAGTTTTGTTAAGACAATTAGTGCTTCTCAGAATGCTCAAGTGTTCAACATACAATTTTATCTAGCAATTACAGAGTTACTTGTGTAATTCATAAATCTTTTATATACTCTGAGTTGATTCTGTGAAGGGTGAGAGAGAAGGATCAAGTTTTATTCTTCTTCATGTGTGCATCCAGTTTTCCTAGACATACTTGTTTAAAAAGACTATATGTGTTGTTTTAATAGCAATCCATTGTGATGTGATAAGGAGTAGAGTTAATTATTCTATTTTTTTTTTTGTATTTACTAATACTTGCTTTGTATCCTAATATATGATCTATTATAAAGAAAGTTCCTTGTGTTGCTGAAAAGAATATTAGGTCTGCTGTTTTTCAGATGAAATAGTGTGTAGACAACTATTAAATTGGTATTATGTGAAGTAAAGGTGAGATTTAGAAATGTTATTGATGTTTTGTCCATATAACCAGCCACTGGTTACAGTGGTGTTAAAGTCACTCACATTTATGATTTTTATTAGATTTATCTGTTCCTTTAGGCTGAATAGTAATTATTTTATAAAAGTTGGGTTCACTGTCATACACATGCAAATATTTATAACCATTTATCTTCTTGTTGGATTTTTCTCTTTAACACTATGTAGTGACCTTCTTTGTCACCTTTGGGTAATTGTTGCTTGAAGTCTGCTGTATCAAGTATAAAAATAACTACTACTTTTTTCTGGCTTACATTTACATGGAATAGATTTTCATCCTTTCACTTTTATTCATAAACATCTTTGCATGTCAGGTGTGTTTCTTGTAGATAGTATATATTTGGGTCTTTTAATTAATTATTTCAGGCTATGTCTTTTAAGTTCATAATTAACAAAATGTGAATTCAGTGTTAGGATAGTGAGGTTTGTTTCTCTCTAATACAGAAATTACACTTAATACTCAATTACTTATCTACTCTTCTAGTACTATTGTACTCTTTCTTGATTTATTCTAATCTTCTTTTTGTGTGTATAGAATCTCATTGTGAATCTTCTGCAATGGTAGCTTAGATGTCATAGTTTTTTTTTTTTGTTTGTTTGTTTTTTAGTTTATTCTTGTCTTGGAAGGTCTTTATTTATGCTTTGATTCTGAAGAATAACTTTGATGCAGATAACAATGTATACTGGCAATACTGAACTAAGACATATGAGACTGGACACCACAGGAATTATCATAAGCAGGTTTATTGTCTGCAGACTGTCCAGCAGGGGCTTTCACCTAAAACAAATCCTCCCTCTGAATGCCAAGTCTAGACATTCTTTGAACTTTATAACCAGTGGTAGGCAGGAGGTGCTTGGAGATGTACATTTTTGCAGTGGTCTACATAAAAGTGATTTATTTTGAGTTCTCAGAAGGTACCTATTGTCCCCTTTCTTAGAACAGTTTGGGATTTTGCAGATTATACCATAAAAGCAGAGTACATACATTAAGTTTGTGGTTAAATTTAGTGTCCGTAGGACAGAGCTGAGCAGTAGGAAATAGAGCATCTAAGTACAGTTGAGCCCTTTTGCAGAGATCCTTGCTGATATTTTGTTAAAAAGAAAAATTGTGGTGAGAGTCTCTGGAGAAGCTTAATTAAGATGAATATGTGAAGGAGGATGTGCCGCTACAGTGTTTTTCTTTCAGTGTTTGAAATATATTATTGCATGTTCTGATGGCATTTAGAATTATCCAGCTACATTACCATGTATCAATAACTTGGTGCTTCTCTCTTGAATTTGTAAAAATCTTTCTTTGCTCTGAATTTTGTCATTTTACCCCAAATATGATGTTGAGACGTTCTTTATGGCCATGTCTGTTAGGTTTTCTAAATGTTTTCTGTGCCTGGATGTACATCTTGTTCTCACAGTCAAGGAAATTTTTCTGGAGTAAGTTCAACATAAGTTTTCCATTTCATTAGTCCTTATATACACTCCTTCCTTCAGTACCTTAGTCTTCAAATGGTCATTTAAAATTGTCCTAGAATGATTGTATATTGTTTTAAAGTCTCTCCTTTTTAGTACTATATGAAAATTCTACTTCAACTACCTTGTCTTCAATACTTAACATTCTTCCTGACATTATACCGGTCATACTTCCCATTTGGAATTTTAGTTGAATTAATAAAACTTATGATTTTTAAATTTTCTACTTTGTTATTTTTTTTCTGAAACTCTATCTCCTTGTTGGAATATTCTTTTGAAACTTGAATTGCCTTCATTAATTTATTTCTTAGTCCTTTAATTTCTTAAATTATTTTCACAGTAGTTTGAATTCTTTGCTCAGCATATTCTCCACATCAGTGTATGTGGATTAAGTTGTTGGGGAAATAAGAACTTTGGTAGTATCCTAGTGGTTGCTCTTTCTTGTTTCCTGTTTTAATGTTCAGTGAGGTTTTTTGTATACTTTCAAATAGATTTCTATTTTCCTCTTAGATGTAGGTAATTTTGTTGGGTTGATTTCTCTATGGATATGCCCTGAAAGAGTTTATGTTCTATATTCAAAGCCCTAACTCATTGACAAAAGTTGTGGGACCACAAATACATAGCACTTTAGGAGGAAAGAATAACTACCAGTAATAGTAAAAACTTAGAAGAAAAGGAGAACACATGTTGATTTTTAAGCAAAACAAAAACTTTTAAAAATGTTTTTTTCAACTCCAGTAGCCAGTGAAGAAGTGGTAATAATGTACAATGCCCAAAATTTAGGCATTAGTGATTCTAAATTTAATACTAAAATATATAGAAAAAAGTGGTGATATGAAAAAAAGAGTGACAACAAAAATGTGGAAAAGAAAAATGGAGCACATACAAATGAAAAAGAAAAAAATGTACAAAGAAAGAAACAATAAAACAGTTAAATATTATGTAATTTAGAAAGAGAATAACAAAAATTTTTAAAAAAACTACTTACAAATGCAAGACCAAGAAAAGTATATGATTTCCCTAGCTGATATAATTCAAATGTAGACAGTTTCTTTCACATTTTCTAGTCTTAAAATTCATCATCATTTGGGGGTTTCTGGGGAGCAACTTTAGTTTTACTTGTTTCTTCTCAATTCTAGCCCAGACAGGTCTAACAAGCCACTGTGTCCTAGAGATATAAAACATGCAAGACAATTTAATCTGTCAAAGACAGAGTCTCAGCAGTGAAAACTTTGTAAAGGAGGAACCCACTCAGTGAATTGCCAGGGAAGTGAATGTTATTGCTTATTTGAAGAATCGGGGGTTCTTCCTTCAAACGCCTCTGAGAATAGTAAGATGACCAGACATGGGAGATCATCTCACCTCACTGGAGATTCTAGCACCAAGTTTTCTACCAGAAATAATTCTTACTCTCACTGTCATATAGTTCTTACAGGCACATTTGAATGAAACTCACTTCAGTTTCTATTCCTTGGATTGACCATGTAACCATGTCTATAGATTTCAGAGCTCATTGAAAATCTGTTTCTTAGTTTGTATTATAAATAGAGCCTGACATTGTTGGGTCTTGAAAATATAAGAGCATAAATGTCAGGGTTCCTGATCTCCCATAAAGAAAGTGTATAAAAAGAACTCCAGGTGAAGAATTTTCCTATGTAGGTGATTATGAGTTTATTGAGAAAAATCTGCAGTGCACCTGTCCTCCATTGAAATTTCTGGCAGAACCCAACTGGCTCATTTGGTGAAACTGTTTACTGAAATTTTAAATATTCTTTTTTTAAGACTATAGAGGGTGTGAGCCTACCAGCGAACAGCTTCCACCTAGCCAGTTTTTCCCTGACAATTGCTGAAGTTAAATTCTTTTATGAACACTTTTGTTACTCTAGAAACTTATTTCTGGGTTTTATTTGTTCATTGTCTCTCTGTAATTGCACCCCAGTGTTTGCCTCTTACCAGTGTTCGTGCAGACACACACCATTTGTTTTGAGTCAAATTCAGGGTGCAGCCAGTAACTACTGTATGCATCTAAATACATACTTTTTACCATAGTTTTTTTTTTTTTTTATGATTTTCCCTTGAGTGGAAAGTGATGCATACTCTACCCTTATATATTGGTAAAATCAAGAAAGCTTTTTAAACCAACTTCATCATTTTATTAAACTAGTTTTTCTATCAGTAAAAGTTTTACCAAAAAATATGTACATTTCTGTAAGCCCTTGCTTATCTGAATGAAACACTGAAAACACAGCTTGTTTTCTACTTGATGTGAAATAATTCAGTCTCTATAACAAAATATCTTAGTTCAACACTAAAAACTTATAATTAGAATGTGTACAATGTTTATTTATGTGTAGCAACTGTGTATATAATATGCATAATACATTTAAATTGTATATATACATATATAGATATATCTATATATGTATATATCTATATATGTATATATACAATTTAAATGTATTATGCATATTATATATGTTAGAAGCTCTTCTTATTTTTAGTGGTATGTTATGAGTAGGGTTAGATATAATGAAGTTACTTTCTTGTGTAATTATGTACATCGGTTAGTTCACTGTGTGTAAATAGTTTTTTTTTAATTTTCCTTCTATCTTTTTTTATATAGAGTTAGTAGCCAAATGAAGATAATAGTTGGATGATTTGCAGAGAATGCATTACACTCTGATATAAAATGGTTTTATTTCCAATATGTACTCAAGTTTTTAAGTCTAATTTATTTCAGATCTGGAAACTTAGGTGTCTTCTTAGAATAGTGATTAGGAAATCTTTGTGCAACTCATCAGTGATATAAGTTTTATCAGAGTGTCTCTCAGATTTATCCTTAGAATTTTGTTGGGCATTTATCCAGTGATCAACATCAAAGAGCAAATCATGATGTAAATCAACATATAGAAAGTAAGAACCACTCATTATAAAATCATTGGATATGTTTGTTTAAAACATGAGCACTCATATGTTTTAAAAGTTGAAGAAGTGAAAAAATAGTGAGGAAAACGTTGAAATGGTATCAACTTATCAAGTTGCAGCAACACGGTAAGTTGGAGTGTCACTAGAGGAGCTGAATTATTAGGTTTATTTCCAGACATTCTTAGAGAAAAGTTGGAAAATAAGAAAAAGGTGGGGACTAAAGCTCATGAAGAATGAGAAGGGTAAAGATGACAGACAAGAAAAAAGGGGAAAACAGCAGGTGTTAATTGTTAAGGGAAGTGTATACAGGTTAGATATTAGAAAGTGGAAGAGCAGAGTATTAAAAAAATAAGAAGATTTGAGTTTCCATTACAAAAGCTGGTCTAAAAGATAAAGTAAAAATTTCTAACAGTTCTGGTCTTTGTCAATACTGAAAAGAAATAAAGGAATGAGTTTCAGATCATAAAAAGCTATATTTTGTTTATCATAAATAAACATAAACATATATTATTCCCTGTGAATGTATATAATTAAATAACATATGAAAGATTTATAATTCCTAAGACCATCAATATTGCCCAAAATAATAAAATTGCTAAATAAAAAGAGGATATATTATGGGATTGTCAGCAAAGTCATGGCCTGGTAAAATGTTTCCTGGAAAATGTAAATAATAATAATAAAGAGTAAACAGAAATAATGTGCAGAGACAGGGAAGGTGGCAGAGTGGCTCTTTGTCCATGTGGCCACATTTATTTATAACAATAGGTTACAATAGGTTATTAGTATCATAACCACATTATTGTTTAGAGTATCAGTAAGGTTGCTTATTCTGTTGTTACATTTTACAGTTACATTATGTAATGTTAGGAGCTTTGTGCAGCTCTCAAGAATGTCCATTGTCCCCAGTTACTGTTAGGCAGGCAGCTCCAGGAGTACTGGTACTTGGTGAAACATTGTAGTTAATAATACATTTAAAGATGCTTCCAATGCTCCTGATCCATATGATACATTCTGAGTTGCAAAGGAATGAATTTGCCTATAGAAAATCTAAATGAAGGGCCATTGCATCTTAGTTTAGGGCATAACCAGATCAAGTGAATGCATAAATCTTTCATTCTGAGTCTGTCCATGTACAAAGGGGAAGGGCAAAAGGATGAAGACATAGAAATTGTATTTTTAGATAGAGTTTTTGAATTGCCAAGAAAAAGAAGTGGAAGTAATCTAAATAAAGAATGTAAAAAAGAATCAAGACCACAGAGGTTTCTATGAAAAAGCAAAGGGAAGGAGAAATGAGGAGGGAACCAAATAAAATAACTAGGTAATTTTGAAGATAATGATAAGAAGACTGAGGGAAAGCATTTCAGCTGGTTTCAGTATATTTGCATTGAATACAAAGATGAGTTTATTACTACTCAGAGATGGTTGTGATCAGGGGAAATGGGTAGAATTGGGGAAACCACCACTATTCTTTTTTTTCTCCATAACTACCAAGCATATGGAAGAATGTGGCATTGATGTCAGTAGTTGAGATGAGAAACATATCATTTCAAAAGCATTGGAAATTTTTAAAAATAGTTAATGTGAAGCTGGGGTTGTGACTCAGTGGTAGAGTGTGCACCTAGCATATGTGTGGCCCTGGGTTTGATTTTCAGCACCACATAAAAAGAAATAAAAAAGGTATAAAAAAGATAGTTAATCTTCTCTTTGCTGAAACCATGTCTATAGGCATTCTAGAAATGCACTCTATTACTAAGCTATATCTTCATCTTTAAATAGCTAATTTTCTGATAGGACAGGTATTTCATGAAAATTCTTGAAAGTCTAGCAAGATATACCAAACCAGGCTCCTTTTGAAAAGACCAGACTCTATAGGTTAATTCTTTGCATACCAAAGCTGTTATTCTTTGTATATATGCCAATGAATTTGAAATAAAAAAAATGTATTCATATCTGATAATTATTTGACATTTCAGTTCACTTTTCCTTTTGGATTACCATATTTTAATACTTTATGCTTATTATATATTATTTATTATATTTGGTTCCTATATCTTTTCACATGAGTTGATAAAGAAACTTTCAGATGGTTAGACCAGAGGGTACAGTAAAAGAAGACACACCACTGTCCTGCATGGGTATGGAAAAATAGAATATTTTAATAAGTATTTATCTAAGATGATGAGTTCGGAGAATATTCCTCAGTGGAAATGATTTGTACTCTCCACTGGAATGTTATCACAACTTTGAACTTACTATATTGGAGGAGAAATAGAAGAACACAATACATACCTGTAATAAAGTTGATTAAATGATTCTTATAGGCTAAATTAAACGTACATGCTGTTAATTTTTTTTTCTACATTGTATATATTTACACCCTGAAACTCCTCCTTTGCTTCTTTGATTAGATATCCTCATTCTCTCAATCAATCAACACACTTAATTGGTATATGTACATTGCCTATTTTATTTATGGTAATTGGAGATATAATCTCACCTTTTGAAATTTAACTCCATGTTTAATTTAACCAATGTTTGATGTTTTTCTTCAGTATATTTCAGTCATGTTGCTGTACTCAGCAACAACCAGAAAGTCAATATAGATACCCTAAAGCTAAAGTATTCTTTTTTTTAATATTTTAGAAGCAATTGAACACCATATCTTTATTTTATTTATTTTTATGTGGTGCTGAGAATCAAACCCAGAGCCTCACATGTGCTAGACAAGTGCTCTATCACTAAACCACAGCCTCAGCCCCTCTTTTTTAAAATATATATGTATTTTTTTAGTTTTAGCTAGACACAATACCTATATTTATTTATTTATTTATTTATATGTGTTGCTGAGGTTTGAATCCAGGGCCTCACATGTAATCGGTGAACTCAATACCACTGAGCCATAACCCCACCCTGCTAAAGTATTGTATATCAAAGCAAACCCATGAAACTCCATGTTGATTCACCAAGAATGTAAGGGTGGTTTGTCATATTCATGATTTGTGGATTATGTATCCCTTTTGCTTTTAGTATTTCAGGATTTTACATATTCTTTCATGAAAATAATTAAACTTCTATGATTATCTTGAGTTATTAACTGTATATTACATAAAATGTACAACCATTATCTAATATCTTCTTCCCAACTCATACAGCCTATTCTAGATAGTAGATGTTTTCTTCAAAAGAATATAGTAGGGATGACGGAAGCAAGGATATGCAAATCAGATAAATTTTGCAATAAAATTCTCTAGAAAGAACTATATTAAAATATTTGAAATGCTAGATTGTCCCCTAAGTGGTGGGAAGATAGTTAATTTTCTTTTTACTGAAACCATGGCTATGGAGGACAAATAGCACATGTGAGGCCCTGAGTTAGATCCTAAGGACAACATAAAAATAAATAAAATAAAGGTTTTAAAAAATACACCAGTGTCTATATTGGCATATAAGTTTAAGAATACATCTTTAAAGACACACCAAAACGATTTCGAGAAAAATCTTTATCTCAGACATTTCTAAAATTAAAGTTCCTCAATTGGAATTCTTATACCTGTTAGGTGAATTATGAGACTCTATTTTTTCTCCAGATTAAAAAAAAAAAAAGCATTTCATAGGTGACAATAATTTTCAAATCTTGGGAGATGGACATAAAAATATTGGATTAAGGGTAGTGTGTGAAACAAAACCTGTTTAAAATTTAATTTCAATTGTAGTATAATACCCACTGTATTGAATAATTACTTTGAACCCATATAGTAGTTGATGCCCCTGTTTATTCCGTGTCCATCATCACTCATGTGATTATGTCTGTAATCATGCACACAAAGTATTATTTCGTATATTTTATTCATTTCCTGTAAAACTATTTGTAGGAAATTATGATTTTCTGAAGTTGGTTTTTTATTTTGTTTTGTTTAAACCCAGAGTTGTAAATTTAAAATTACTTACATAAACCACTGTGTATATTCCCTTTTATTGCCTTCTTTGTTTGTTTGTTTGTTTCTTTCTTTCTTTTTTTTTTTTTGCTTGGTTGTTGTTTGTTTGTTTGTTTGTTTGGTTGGTTGGTTTACTTTTTAATGGTGGGCCTGAACACAGATCCTTTTGCATGCTAAGCAGTGGCTCTATCGAAAAGTTTTTCCCATAGAGTGCTCTGATTCATTGGATGATTGAGTAAATCGAACATTCAGGAAATTGCCCCCAAAGCACCAAGATGAGTCCCTTCAACATAGGAAAATATGAAATTGAAAGACTACATGTAATCCCAGACAACTTAAAAAGTTGCTGTGTTTTATTTCACATGCCATTTGAAACCTTTTTTAACAGTCCAGAGCCTCTTAGTCCAGAATCTCAGGTTTGTCCTTTATTTAATAAAAATTCATTCTACATTAGTCCCAGAAAATGATATATCCTTTATATTTCTTGGAACATTCCCTCAATTCTGGCCTGCCTTCTCTCTATTTTTGCACTCTTGCCACCTTTTTATCTCTGCCTATAGGTATGTTCTCCACATTTGTTCTGTCACCAACATTTGGAGCCATTGAGGTACAATGCTCATGTGACTATAAACCTCTCTTTAGAATGTGAAAGACCAAGCTTTTGAAATTTTCCAGAAATCTTTCATAACATGAGTTCAGCTTTACTCTTTATCAGTTTCCCCCAACTTCACTGTCCTCTGTCATTGCTCCTTACCAGTCCCTATATTTTGAGATAAATACTGACGCATTTAATGCTTGATTTTGTGTCCAACTACAGCCTTCAAGCTTTTTCCAGTTTCTGCCTCTGGCTGGTAACTTCACTTCTTTAGTCTCTGCTGAGAAAGCCACTATACCTGTCACCATTTTTTCTCTACTCTCACTTACAAGGAACTTAATCATTTGGATTCAAGTAAACTGTTGTCTCCAAGATAATGTAAAAGAGGTCCCCTCAATCCAAGAGCCAAAGAACTAGACAAGGGAAGGAGTAATTTGAGGTCAACTGGTAGATACCTAGTAGAACTGCTGAAATGCTAAGATAGCCCCAAGGAAAGAAAAAAACACTTTATGACAAGGAGATTCATAATCATGAGGGACTGCAAAAATGGACTGAGTCTTTTGGAACATATATATATTTTTTCAGAATAATGAATTAACACCTTGCATATACAAGTTTTTTTTTTTATAATAGTGTAGAAATTCTCAGTCATTGTGGAAATAACTACTGATTAATAGTTGCTTTTGAAAAGTTACTGTTATAAGAAAAAGAATAGAAGATGGTGTGGATTCCTACATTTAAAAAAAAAATAATTGTTTTTTTTTTAAATAACAGTGGAATACGTTACAATATTTATTACACATATACAGCATAATTTTTATCTCTTGTTATATATAAAATATGCTCATACCAATTCATGTCTTCATACATGTATTTTGGATAATGATGTCTATCACATTTCACCATTCATTCTTGCTAAACCCTTCCCCCTCCCTTTACCTCCCACTCCTCTGCCCTTTCTAGAGTTCATCTGTTTTTCCCATGCTTCCCCTCCCTACCCCACTATGAATCCTACATTTCTTATATTGTTTTTAAAATTAACTTACTTTTTTTTTTTCATCTTGAGTGGATATAGTTTGAGATGTTTTTGCATATTGAACCTGTTGATATGTAGTTTGTCCCAGGTAGACTGTTGAAGTTTTATATTACTAAAAGCATTCCATGAAGTAGTAAATATCTAGTAGGTACAGTGGTAACCTCTAAGCACAGCTAGTTGGGAGTCTGAGACAGGAGCATGGCAAGTCTCAGCCAGAACACTTTAGAGAGACCCAGTGTCCAAAAAAAATAAGCTTTTGGGTTCAACTCTGGCAGAGTGCTTGCCAAGGTTCCAATGTCCTGGGATTAAATCACTGAGTTCACACAATTATACCCCACCAATAATCATCTAAAAAGTAAATAATCACCTAAACATCAAGCTTATTATTACTTTTCATTTTTGATAGACTCATTCTGTATAAATCTTCTAATTAGTTTAAATATATATATTTTAATATAAATATAAATTTAATTATATATATATATATATATATATATATATATATATATTTTTTTTTTTTTTCAGCTGAATCACTTGATATACATTATCTGAAGAAGAAGAAGAGGAAGAAGGTTTTTGTAGCACCAAAAAAAAAAAAAAAAAAAAAAAAAAAAAAAAAAAGCAGCCACAGATGTGTACACACCTATTTTTAAATTCCTAATTTTCTTCTGTGTTACTTGTTTTAAGAAGTTTATAAAGCCAAATATAATTTTATTTCATAACAGTGCTTTGAAATCCAAAGGTGATAATTGATATTTAAGTCTTAAAAAATTTAACTGATTATGAGTCTGAAAATAGCATTACAACTTATGATAACATATAGGTAAACATTTGTGCTTCCATTTTTCTATCCTCCTTAAATGATGAAAATGTTAAATGGAGATTTGAATATCCATTTAAAATAATGAACACATATAATGGCAGTGGCAACTGAGTGCATTAATGGTAAAGGATAGTCCTTCCTAATGGCTCAGTTTTAGTTACATATGAACATGCTTTCATGCAAAGTTAAATATTTTATATGGCCTAGACCTTAGTGTCTCTGTCAATGCAAATAGTATCCTCAAAAAAGATATCCAATGGCCTATTAAGGAAATTGAAACCTCCCAGAAAGAGACCATTGCTTTTGGGTTCAAGCAAGATGTCTTTAGTTATTTTTTTCCTTTTTTAAATTTTTTTCAAAATTTTTCCAGTTCATTATATAAGGGAGTGTACATCAAAGGTAGGAATAAGATTTCAACAGAAAGAGTCTTTCTTCAGACAGGTCTATTGGCATTCTGGCAACTCTCACTCATCTCTGAGATGCTATGAGGCTCTGTGACACCAATGTATGATACCATCTCCACTTCTATGCTGAACTTAAGACCTAGCTAGGGGCATGAGGTTGTGGCTGAGGGGTAGAGTGCTCGCCTACCATGCACGAGGCACTGGGTTCAATTCTCATCACCCAATAAAAATAAAATAAAAATATTGCTATAGCTAAAAACAAATATTAAAAAATGACATAACTGTGTAGTATATAACATGTACTGGATAGTCTTAAACCAGCTGGATTTCAACTTTGAGTTTCCAGATACCAGACTTTCTTGCCTAATGACCTCTATGTTTTGTTTTGTTGTTTTAAATTTCATGCACAGTTCATAGCTGTCTTTCAGCAGCTCCATCTGACATGCACTGTTTCATATTTTATAGCAACAAGGATTTTAACCAGACTCCAAGTTAAGATTCCAGAAGATCTATGCATTTTGTGGTTTTGGGTAAAATGGAGTTTGTTCTTATTCATAGCAGAAAAAAAACTTTCCAAGTGTGAGACCCAGAGACTTCTTGGATTCTATTCATGTCCCTGGTAAACTTAATTCTGTCACCATTAGATTTTTCTGAGGCCCTAGCACTACTCATCTGTGAATCTCAATGAATATGTTTTCAACAAATCAAAAGTATCTTCTAACTGATTTCAGTGAACTAGTTACATAGAAAGAATTTTAGCAACACTCACAGTGATAGATATTTTAGCTGGAAAGTTGAGCAGCCCATCTCAGATGCAGCTTGCTCTTTGACTTAATGAAGAATGCTCTGGCACATTAGTGCCATAATTATGTCCCAGTGCCTGCAGAATCCCCTGCAAATTAAAAGCAGACAACATTGTGCTGGAGGCAAAATGGCACTGTAGGGATGTGGGCCATCGGATGAGCTGGAGAGAGACAATAACACATAGTCAGTCACATTTGAGGATCTGTGTGTGCTTTTAAATATATCTTCACAGCATTTTGGAATTATACTCTTCCTCTAAAAAAATTGAAAATTTGTTATGGGGTCTATTTCATGCTTCAGTTAGTCACTGGAATAATTTGAAATGTACCACTGAGTAAACATCCACAAATATTTCTGTAGATAAGATATTTTTAAAAAAAGAAGATGAAGAAATTCTTTATTTCTTTAGAAAATTTCTTATTACTTTATAAAAATGATGCAATGAACAGGTTTCCCTTGTGGCAATGCATAGAATTATAATAAATGAGGGAATATTTGTACTTACATACTATTGCTTAATCCAAAGGTAGATGTAGATACTTGGAGAGACCTCTATATTTATGATAAATCTTTGAAGACCTCTAGACTGGCCTCAACTCTAGGTAATTAGCAGTGTATTAGTTTTGGTGTAAAACAATATAAATTCTGTGAAACTCATTAAAATTTACTCCTTTTTATTTATTTTTTTATTTTTTTCCTTTAGTAGTAGGTGTACTAAGGTACCTACTTTTTTTTCTCTAGTTTTACTTTTTATTTCATTTTTTTAAATTTGTTTTAATTAGTTACACATGACAGTACAATGATCTTGACATATCATACATTTGAATCAGATGGTACATAATTTCTCATTTTTCTGAGTGTACAGGTTGCAGAATTACATTGGTCATGCAGTCACATATATACCCACAGCAATAAAAATGACTATTTTATTCTGCTGTCCTTCCATTCCCCCTTCCCCTCCTCTCCCCTCCCATCACTTCTCTCTACCCAATCTAATGTGACCCCCCTTCTTTTTTTTTCCTCTCACATTGCCACATCTGAATTCTGTATAATGAAGTGGGTCTACTTTCCTCTTCCATGCAATTCCGCTTCTCCCTCCCTTTCCCTCCCACCTCTCTTCCCTATCTAAAGGTAATTTTATTCTCATGCTCTTCCACCCTACCCCATTTTGAGTCAGCTCCCTTATATCAGAGAAGAAATTTTGCATTTGTTTTCTGGGGATTGGCTAACTTCACTTAGCATAATCTGCTCTAATGCCATCCATTTCCCTGCAAATGCCATGATCTTGTTATTTTATAGTGCTGTGTATAAATGCCACATTTTTAATCCATTCATCCATTGAAGGACATCTAGGTTGGTTCCACAGTCTAGCTATTGTGAATTGTGCTGCTACCAACATTGATGTGGCTGTGTCCCTGTAGTATGCCATTTTTAGGTATTTTGAGTATAGTTTGAGAAAAGGAATAGCTGGGTCAAATGGTGGTTCCATTCCTAGTTTTCCAAGGAATCTCTGTACTGCTTTCCAAATTGGCTGCACCAATTTGCAGTCCCACCAGCAATGTATGAGTGGAACTTTTTCCCCACATCCTTGCCAACACTTGTTGTTGTTTGACTTCATAATTTCTGCCATTCTTACTGGAGTGAGATGGTATCTTAGGGTTGTTTTAATTTACGTTTCTCTGATTGCTAGAGATTGTGAGCATTTTTTCTTGTATTTGTTGATTGATTGTATATCCTATTCTGAGAAGTGTCTGTTCAGGTCCTTGGCGTATTTGTTGTTTGGGTTATTTGTTTTGTTGTTGTTGTTGTTGTTTAACTATTTGTGTTCTTTCTATATCTTAGAGATTAGAGCTCTATCTGATGTGTGAGGGGTCAAAATTTGTTCCCAGAATGTAGGCTCCCTATTCACTTCACATATTATTTCTCCTGCTGAGAAAAAACTTTTTAGTTTGAATTCATCCCATTTGTTGATTCTTGGTTTTAATTCTTGTGCTATAGGTGTCTTATTAAGGAACTTGGAGCCTAACCCCATGTGATGGAGATTAGGGCCTACTTTTTATTCTATTAGTTGCAGAGTCTTTGGTTTGATTCCTAGATCCTTCATCCATATTGAGTTAACTTTTGTGCATGGTGAGAGATAGGGATTCAATTTCATTTTGTTGCATATGGATTTCCAGTTCTACCAGCACCATTTGTTGAAGATGCTATCCTTTCTCCATTACATGCTTTTAGCACCTTTGTCTAATATAAGGTAGTTGTAATTTTGTGGGTTGGTCTCTGTGTCCTTTATTCTTTACTATTGGTCTACCAGCCTGTTTTGGTTCCAGTACCATGCTGTTTTTGTTACTATAGCTCTGTAGTATAGTTTAAGATCTGGTATAGCTATACCACCTGTTTCACTCTTCCTGCTTAGAAATGCTTTAGCTATTCTGGGTCTCTTATTTTTCCAGGTAAATTTCATAATTGCTTTTTCTATTTCTGTGAGGAATGCCACTGGGATTTTGATTGGAATTGCATTGAATTTGTAGAGTTCTTTTGGTGATATGGCCATTTTAATAATATTAATTCTGCCTATTCATGAGCAAGGTATATCTTTCCATCTTCTAAGGTCTTCTTCTATTTCTCTCTTTAGGGTTCTATAGTTTTCATTGTATATTTCTTTCACCTCTTTTGTTAAGTTGATACCCAAGTGTTTTTTTTTGTTTGTTTGTTTGTTTTGTTGTTGTTGTTGTTGTTGAGGATATTGTGAATGGGGTAATTTTTCTCATTTCAATTTCAGAGGATTTCTCACTGATATACAAGAATGCCTTTGATTTATGGGTGTTGATTTTATATCCTGCCACTTTGCTGAATTAATTTACTAGTTCTAGAAGTTTCTTTGTAGAACTTTTTGGGTCTGCTAGGTATAGGATCATATCATCTGCAAATGTGCTAGTTCAAGTTCTTCTTTTCCTATATTTATGTCTTTAATTTCTTTTGTCTGTCTAATTGCTCTGGCTAGTGTTTCAAGAACTATGTTGAATAGAAGTGTTGAGAGAGGGCATACCTGTCTTGTTCCAGATTTTAGAGGGAATGCCTTTATTTTTTCTCCATTTAGAATCTACACTGGCCCGAGGCTTAGCGTAGATAGCTTTACAATGTTGAGGTAAGTTCCGGTTATCCCTAGTTTTTCTAGTGTTTTAAACATAAAGGGATGCTGTATTTTCTCAAATGCTTTTTCTGTGTCTATCAAGATGTTCATAAGGTTCTTATCTTTAAGTCTATTGATGTGGTGAATTACATTTATTGACTTCTGTATGTGGAACCAGACTTGCATCCCAGGGATGAAACCCACTTGATCATAGAGCATGATCTTTTTGATCTTTTTGTATCCAATTTGCCAGAATTTTATTGAGGATTTTTGCATCTATATTAATTAGAGATATTGGTCTGAAATTTTCTTTTTTTGAAGCGTCTTTTTCTGGTTTTGGAATCAGGGTGATATTGGCCTCATAGAATGAATTTGGAAGTACTCCCTCTTTTTCTATTTCCTGAAATAGATTTAAGAGTATTGTTATTAGTTCTCCTTTAAAGTATTTTTTTCTTTTCTTATTGTAAATCAGACAATATCACTAAACACTTTTATCCAACCTCTTTATTGAATGATAGAAAAAATATCTTTGAATGCTGTTATTGGAGAATTAAAGTATTTGAGGTGTTTCTTGCTCCGTTTTTTTTTTTTTTTTTTTTTTTTTTTTTTTTACATTGTCTGTGTTAGTAAGGCTGAGGTTTTGCATGTATTGGGATGAATTCTTCTTTTGAGGATATTTGCAGCCTTATCTTTAGAATGTACCCTGGGGAATGGGTGACATCTCAGTGTCAAGTACACAATTTGACATGACCAAGGTGCTAGGTTCACCCACCAGGATCTTTCTAAGAGTAGAGAATAATTTCCAGTAAGAATGACAATTTAAAGCAATACATATGTAACCTATTAATTAAATGATGTTCAAAGTGATCTTTATAAGTCCACAAACTGGAGAGAGGATGTGAGAAATACATCTGTACACCTGGCTGAAAAAAAAGACATTTGTGATAATAAAATCATTAGCATGCAATTCAAAAAGGAAGAAGAATGAAACTGATGTGATAAACATAGATGGGGAGGAAATAAGAAAAAAAAAAGTAATAAAAATGAGAAAGTATTGGATTTGAAGTAAGAAAAAAATGGTGATGGGGATAACAGGAGAGGAACAAAAATCTTAGAAAATGAGATGGAACATGAAGAGAGGAAAAAATGAGGAAACCCCATACACAATATCTGACACAAAAAAACAGAAGCAAAAGAAAAGCTTAAAAATTCTCTTTGTTGATGGTATTGAAACTGAGAAATTTCTTTCTAGGATCTCCTATTATAGAAACCAAAACCATGGTGGGATTGCTTGGAGGCAGATGTAGTCCAAATCTTTTCTGGTCTTTCCAGCCCAAACACGCCTAACCTGGTTGTGTCGTGGTAGTGGAGTACACAAGCTGAGCTTCTCTGTTATATCCAGCTCCTTGCATAAGGTGCTTAGGGAAGGTTTCTAGTGCAGATGAAAACTCATCCCCAGTACTTTATTTTCCTTTTAAACTCAGGGATGGTTTGTGTCTGTCTGATAAACCCATTGATGAGACCCATGGGTGAGACCTATGGAGTCTGGGGACTAGTCTGTAATGCAGATCCCAATTGTGGACTTCTTCAGTCAGTGATCCCAGGGGTGTGCAAAATTCCAAGTGTCTGATAGATTTTCTGGCACTCTCTTTGAGCATGGAAGATGAGGTCTGTTGGCAGAATCTGTGCTTTGTTCTGGAAAATGCAAAAAAACTATATTCTCACCAGACCTTGCTTCAGCACTCCTGGACCCTTCTGCTTCTTGATTGCCCACACAGCTTTTCTCCCTGATGACAACTATTTTCAAAGCACCTATTTGAAATGTGCAATGCCACTGTTGGCCTCTACTATATAAATTGTCCTGTTGTCAAAACACATCTCTTGCTGATAAGTGTTTTCATCACATTCCCTTTAGTCTCTCTCATAGACCCTTATTGTCAAGTTGAACAACCACCATTCTGTGAGGATAGCTTGCAGCTGTGCCTTGGAGATACAAGACAGGCAGGGCATTCTGATCTCTCACATAGGCAAACCATTCCAAAAGGGGCTTTACCACAGGGGTCCATTGCATCACCCAGAAAGTGCATAGAACCACCTCTGTGGCAGAAGTGGGAGCAAATAATCAAAAAGCAAATTCTCTAAAAACAAATACTCTAAAATCATGGTGAGTTGACCATAACTGGGATATCTGCTCACATGTATGCTGCTGCATACTGTGACTATTCTACCAGACACATCCCTGGCATTGATGTCAGAGAATTGCAAATACCACATCAGAATGAAAGTGCCCTAGGGTTTTGTTGTCCTTTTTTAGACCACAAGACCTGCTATATCTGCTCAGAGCTCTCAGAATCTGTGTCTCATTTTTTTTTTTTTTTTTTTTTTTTTAACTCAGGGATGGCATGTGTCTGTCGGATAAACCCATGAATGAGACCCATGGGTGAGACACATGGAGTCCCAAGCCCAGCCTGAATAGTATTGGGGTGTGCCTCCAGAGACAGTGAATTCAAGACACATTAAAGTATTGAAAAAAAAAAAGTTTTTTTAAATGCTGGGGTTTCTGATCTCTTATGAGAAATGACTAGAAAAAAGTCCCCAAGTAAAGAATATTTCTTTCCAGGCACTCTGATACTACTCACAGGAATTTCCATTACATCCATCCTTCTCTAGACTATTTGTATAACTTGTAGCAACTAACACTGATGTTGATGTGTCTTACAAGTATGCTGATTTTAATTCCTTGCCATAAATACCGAGTTGTAGTATGGCTTGGTGTTGAGGTGGTTATATTCATAGTTTTCTTGAGGAACCTCCACACTTCTTTCCAGAGTAGAAGTTTAAAGTTTCAGTCTCAAAAACTATGTATGAGAGTAAGTGTCTGTCTACTTCTTTCCTCCATTAACTAATTGGATTTGTAGAATTATCCTCCTCATCTTACTAGAAGGGAGCTTCCCCTTTTCCACCCATTGCATTTCCCCCTAACACTGCAACAGAATATTTCTTTTGTGAAATAATTTAGTACTCTAAAAGCCAAAATTCTGGGTTTCATTTGGTCTCAGTCTCTCTACAGTTGGGGTCCTGTGTTTTTATGTGGCTGCTCTTTTTCATCCAGAAATCACACATCAAAAATATGACTCAAGCTCTGAAAAATAGTCAGAAAGTGATGTGTGTTTGTGTGCTGCCATCTTTTTTATTGGTATAAGTTTTTGCACTCTCAGCTAAATGTGTTACTTACTTAACCCAGATTGTGTGTGCTGTTACATAAAGGTAAAAGATAGAAACATTTCTTCATCCAAATTTGTAATTTTATTAAACTAGATGTTACTCTCAGTGAAATTTTTACTAAAAGGTCTTTAGCTTTTAATGAAAGCTAAAAATGGCATTTTCTGTCAAATGGATGGGGTTGGAGACTGTCATGCTAAGAGACATAAACCTATCCCAAAAAACCAAAGTCTGAATGTTTTCTCTGATATGCAGATGTTAATTCACATTAGGAGGGGGCTAGGGAAGAACACATAGTTATATTAGATTGAGGCGAGTGAAAGTAGGGGAGGAAAGGGAGATGGGGATAGGAAGAGTAGTAGAATGAAATAGACATTATCTTTTGTACCTATATGACTGCATGACTGATGTGATTCTGCAACATGTACAATCAGAAAAAATGAGGAAATTATACACCAACTATGTAAGATATATCAAAGTGTATAAATACATTCTACTGATGTGTGTAATTGAAACATAAAAAATATTTTTAAAAAGCCTGACCACTCATATCAATGTTTATAGCACCTCAAAGCACAACAGCTAAGCTAAGCAACCAATGTATGTGCCCTTAAACAGATAAATGGATAAAGAAAGTATGGCATATAAACACAATTGAATATTACTTAGCCATAAAGAAAAATAAAATTATGGCATTTGCTGGAGAATGAATGGAATTGGAGACTATCATGCTAAGTGAAATAAGCCAATCCTCCCAAAAAAACAAATTCCAAATGTTTTCTCCCATATACAGATTTTCACATATAACAAGAGGGGCTAGGGAAAATAGAAGTTCATTGGCTTAGACAAAGGGGGATGATGTGAGGAGGGATGGGATTAAGAAAGACAGAAGAATAAATTGAACATAATTTTTCTATGTTCACATATGAATACATAACTGTGGTGAGCCGCTTCTGCCGTTTCTGCAGACTATGGTCGCCATTACAAGATGACGCTGGCTCCGCTGTGGTCTGTGACAAACAACTCCTTATCTGGGAGAGTTGGCACATGATTTTTCACCACCCTGTGAGAAAGCTCCACGCGGCAGCTTTGCATTGGGGCTTGGGATGCTTTATTAAGGCTGGGAGGGGCATCCGAAGGAGGAAGAAGAAATATCAGGGACCTGAATAAACTGCTGAAAGAAGATTCCTGAGTTGCGTCTTCCTTGTGGGCAAGGGGTCGCGACAAGTGGTGCCGAGACCCGGGAATCAGAACTTTCAGCAGTCAGGGGTGGTGCACCGGTTAGTCCCAGGTGAGTGGGATCCGGGACCAAAGCGGGGTTAGTCCCTAGTAAGTGGGACCCGCGACCAAAGCGAGGCAGCTCCTCTGTAAAGAAAGAGAGAGCATTACATTTTATTGCAGCTGCACTGTGTACTTTCGCTTCTACTTTCGCTTTTGTTTTCTGTGTTTCTTTTGTTTTGTCATTTCGCTTTTGTTTTTTGTGCTTCTTTTGTTGTTGTGTCATGGGTGCCGCATCTTCAAGTCTGCTTCTCCTGGCCCTAGATGGCCTGTTACGTTCCAAGGGCCTGGAAGTGAAACATAGTACTTTACAGAGAATTTTACAGAGGATAGATATCGCTGCACCGTGGTTTGCATTTTCGGGCAGCCTTACTGTACCTAGTTGGGATAAATTAGGGAAAGATCTTGACTTTGCTTCTGAGCAGGACATATTAGAGGGTGGGGTGATACCCCTTTGGAAAATGGTCCGTAGTTGCCTTACAGATGGCAGATGTCAGGAAGCACTTACTAAAGGACAGGAGGTTTTAGAGCAATTACATGAAGAGAAATCGGAGATGACAGAAAGTGAGGTGACTCGGGAGGATGGGAGTGTGCGGAGCGTGAAGCAGGGGAGGAGACGGTTGTATCCAGATCTCAGTACGCTGCGCACACCCCCATGCGAAAGTGGGTCAGAGGAGGAGGAGGATGAGGAGGAAGAGCTCGGGAGGCTGTCTCATCAGCTAGGGAGTTTAGCTGTAGGAGAAGGGAACAGAAATAAACAGGGGCTCAAGAATAGCGATCCCCCGGATCCACCGCCGTATGGTGGGGGTGTTTCGGGGAGAGCTTTCCATGCCCAGACATGGAGGGCTGTTAACGCTGAGATGGGTCTTGCTTATCCAGTTTTTCAGGATGACAACAGGGGAAGAGTCCATGAACCCTTAGATTTTAAAATTGTGAAGACCCTGGAGGAGTCTGTGCGCACTTATGGGGTGGATGCCGCCTTCACGCTGACTCAGGTGGTGAGTCTGTCTAGATACTGCATGACTCCCTCTGATTGGGCTAGCCTTGTTCGGGCTTGTGTTTCCCCAGGTAAATATTTGGACTGGAGAGCATTTGTGCTAGAGGGCACAATAGAGCAGGCCGCCCAAAACCATGCGGCGGGACACCCCCATTGGGACAAGGATATGCTCTTGGGGCAGGGTAGATTTGCAAATCAACAGACAGGATTTCCTCTTGAGGCATATGATCAAATTAACAACATTTGCATTCGGGCATGGAAGTCACTTCCAAATAGAGGAGAGGTGTCTGGTAATTTGACCAAGATTCTACAAGGCCCTACAGAACCCTTTTCAGATTTTGTAGCAAGGATGGTGGATGCCGCTGGAAAGAATTTTGGGGATCCTGATAGAGCCATGCCCCTTATCAAGCAATTGGTCTTTGAGCAATGCACCAAGGAATGTAAAGCGGCAATCACTCCTTATAAAAATAAGGGCATAGAAGCATGGATGAAAGTGTGTAGAGAGATTGGAGGACCTTTAACTAACGCAGGTCTTGCAGCTGCTGTCCTTCGGATTGCAAAAGGGGGCAGTCCTGGTGCCAGAACATGCTTCCATTGTGGTCAACCCGGTCATTTCAGACGTGAATGTCCTAAAAAAGACAATTTTACCGGACCCCCTCACGGTGGCCCTTTCAATGGCCTTCGTCAACCGGGGCTATGTCCAAAATGTAAAAAGGGGAAGCATTGGGTAAAAGAGTGTAGATCAGTGAAGGTCATCCATGGACAGCCTATTTCAGCTGGGCCAAAAAACGGCTGAAGGGGCCCCCGACCCCAGGGCCCACAAATATATGGGGCAGTGGAGAACGTCACACCCGAACCCGAGACATGGCCATCTCTACGCCATCCCATGAGACGCGGAGAGCCACTACAGGTGCCGCGGGATTGCACCTCTGTTCCACCTCCAGACTCGTATTAACACCTAAGATGGGAGTCCAATTGGTGGAAACTGAGTTCAAAGGGCCTTTACCACCTGGCACTGTAGGTTTGCTAATTGGACGTGCATCCTCTATCGTACAAGGTCTTCATGTCTTTCCTGGAGTCATTAGCCCTGATACTGTAGGGGCAGTAAAGGTTATGGTGGAAGCTCCAAGGGGCATTGTGTCTATTTCCCCAGGAGACCGGATTGCCCAATTGCTAATTCTACCCAGTCTGCATACCCGCTTTCCTGCTGATTCCTTTTTAAGGACAAGTGATGAGATTGGAGTCACTGGAGGGAATTCTGTTTATTTGTCCTTAGATATGAATGACCGTCCTACTTTAAACTTAACCATAGAAGGCAAATCAATTTTGGGATTACTAGATACTGGAGCAGATCGTAGTATAATTGCACAAAAGGACTGGTCAAAGGGGTGGCCGGTGCAGCTCTCAGATCAATCACTAAGAGGTTTGGGATATGCCCAAGCCCCTCAAATCAGCTGTAGACATCTATCTTGGAAGGACCCAGAAGGACACAATGGCACCTTTCAGCCTTATGTACTTGATTTACCTATCTCTTTATGGGGCCGTGATCTGATGAAAGACATGAGGTTCACTCTTAGTAATGACTATTCCCCAGTGTCTCAACAGATTATGCAAAATATGGGGTATAGGCCACGTCTAGGACTAGGAAAACATGTACAGGGGCGTAGGCATCCTGTGCAAGGTCATCAAAAGCTTAACAGATTTGGTCTGGGTTTTTCTTAGGGGCCACTGGGGCTCAAGTACCCATAACATGGCTCACCGAGGAGCCTGTTTGGGTGCCTCAGTGGCCTCTTCCCTCGGTTAAATTGGCAGCAGCCCATAATTTAGTCAAAGAACAACTTGACTTGGGTCACATTCAACCTTCTACTTCTCCATGGAATACTCCCATATTTGTTATTAGGAAAAAATCAGGAAAGTGGCACCTACTGCATGATTTACGAGCAGTTAATGCTCAAATGCAACTTATGGGGCCCATTCAAAGAGGGCTGCCTCTGCTCTCCTCTATTCCTCAGGGCTGGCATATTATTGCTATTGACATTAAAGACTGTTTCTTTTCTATTCCTTTGCATCCTAAAGACTCACAGCGTTTTGCCTTCACCCTTCCCTCGTGTAACCACGAGGAACCAGATCTTAGGTTTGAGTGGGTAGTGTTGCCGCAGGGAATGGCTAATAGTCCCATGATGTGCCAGATGTATGTGGGGAAGGCACTCGCACCTCTCAGACATAAGTATTCCTCCATCAAGATCATTCATTATATGGATGATGTGTTATTGGCCGCTAAGTTAGAGCAGACAGTTAATGAGGCCTATAAAGAATTAGTAAAGCTGTTAGCTCAATATGGGCTACATATCGCACCTGAAAAGGTTCAAACGGGGAATTCTATTGAGTATTTGGGAGCAATAATTGAGTATGACAAATTGAAACCACAAAATATCACCATAAGAACTCAGGATCTCCAAACTCTGAATGATTTTCAAAAACTGCTGGGAGATATTAATTGGATAAGGGGATATTTACATATTCCTAATGGTGTGCTCCAGCCTTTGTATGCTACCCTTAAGGGTGATCCAGATCTTGCTTCTCCTCGTGGCCTCACCAAAGAGGCTAGAGCGGCCCTTATAACAGTAGAAGAAGCTATACAACATGCTACTTTATGCAGGCTCCAGAGTGATAAACCTTTCCAGTTATGTGTGCTTGCCACTATGCGGCAGCCTACTGGAGTACTGTGGCAAGATGGGCCTTTACTATGGATCCACCCACATATATCCCCAGGAAAATCTTTAGAATACTATCCTGATGCTGTTGCAGCGTTAGCACTTAAAGGGATTCAACAGAACATTCAATTTTTCGGACAATCACCTTCTTCTCTTATTATACCCTATACTAAGGCTCAACTTAATGTTTTGTGTGCTACTCTAGACAACTGGGCTATTCTATGTTGCTCGTTTCAAGGGGATATTGATAATCATTACCCTTCCCATCCATTACTCCATTTTGTTAAAGAACATCCCATCATTTTCCCTAAGGTAACTTCACCCAATCCAATTCCAGGGGCTGTTAATATTTTTACTGATGGTTCCAAGTCTGGAATGGGAGCTTATGTAATTAATGATTCTCCCCCTGTTCAGCATCAATTTGCTCCTGGAAATCCACAATGGGTTGAACTGCAAATTGTTATTGAGGTTTTTAAACAGTGTTCTTTTCCTTTTAATCTTATCTCGGACTCCATTTATGTGGTACAAGCTCTCAAAGTCCTGGAGGCCGTGGGAGCTATTAGTAATGCCCATAATGTATCTGCTTACTTTAATCAGCTTCAACAGCTTATCTGTAGCCGCACTGCTCCTTTTTATCCAATGCACATCCGGGCTCACACCTCTCTTCCTGGTCCGTTATCACAGGGTAATGCCTGTGCGGACTCAGCCACTAGAGGCCAGTTGATATGCTTGGCTTCCTCCTTAGAGGGGGCTAAATTATTTCACCAGAATTTCCATGTTAATGCTTTAACGCTGCGCAGGCATTTTTCCATTTCAAGAGCGGATGCTCGTCAGATAGTATTACAATGTCCCCATTGTGTCACATTTCTTCATCCCCCTACTTATGGAGTGAACCCACGGGGATTGAAGCCATTGGTTGTCTGGCAAATGGATGTGACGCACATACCTGACTTTGGTAACCTCAAGTATGTACATGTTTCTGTTGATACGTGCTCTGGAGTGATTCATGCTTCTGCTTTATCGGGAGAAAAGGCACGTAATGTTATTACTCATTGCCTAGAAGCATGGGCAGCATGGGGTGCTCCTGCATCCCTTAAGACTGATAATGGACCTGCTTATACTGGCAGACAATTTACATCCTTTTGTTCTACCATGGGAGTGCAACTTACTCATGGTCTGCCTTACAATCCTCAAGGACAAGGCATTGTTGAGCGTGCTCATTGCACCTTAAAGGAAACTTTACAAAAACAAAAAGGGGGAATAGGAGCTGAACACACTCCTAAAGAACGCCTGTCCTTAGCTCTCTTTACCATTAATTTTTTGAATTTGGATATTCATGGTCGCTCTGTGGCTGATAGACATGTGTCTCCTCAGCCCTCTGTGATTGGCTATGTTAAGTGGAAGGATGTTCTTACGGGCCAATGGAACGGCCCCGACCCCGTGCTGACATGGGCATGAGGATCTGTATGTGTTTTTCCCCAGGATCGCACGGAACCGTTGTGGGTCCCTGAACGCCTGACAAGAAGAGTCTTGACATCAACTGACCAGCAACAAGAGATACCACAGCAATCCTGTGATGAGGATCTTCACTCTGCTACGTTCTCTGGTTCTGGTGCTGGTGCCGATGGCACAGACGACACCAATGCAGTGGTGGGCAGTGGCACGGGCTTGGCCAATGCCGATGCCGGTTCATGGTAGTTCTAGTGTCCTCCCCACTCTTTTCTCTACCTCATGTGAGATGTCTGCTCCCTGTGCCTCTCCTAGAGGGGACATGGAGAGCATTTTTAATCAATCTCAGGTTAATCTCACAGGAGTTTTTTGTTTCAGCCTTGGAAACGCTAATTGCATTAGCCTTAAGACCAAAAATTTGACTAACTGGGAGGACCCATTGCGGTCCAATCAGCTCTCAGGGAGTATTATTAGTGCCGTACTGAGCCAAGTAGTTTCGGGGAAGCAATCAGGTTCAGGGACCCCTGCAAATAGCTCTGCTTTAAACATAACTACCTTGGCTATTATCTCCAAGGTACTAATCCCAGTGCCTCCTTCTTCTAATAGTACTTACAATGCCACTCATTTCAAGGCCTCTCCTTACTGTACCCCTAATCTTGGTTTCCCCCCAACATTTACACCTTGTCAGGATCATTCTTGGGAGAAACTTCAAGTTGCTAAAGGTTTCTCCTTTTCCCCCTCTCTTAAGAGGTATGTTTATAACTTTAACCATAGTGCCAACTCCTCTACAGGAGTGGGTTGGTCCTGGTTTCAATGGCTGATTTCCAATGAGAAGGGGGCCTCAGCCAATATTTCTGCATTGGCTCAATTGCTGGGAGCCAGAAGTTGGCTGGCTAATGTTTCTGGCACTGTTAGGGAGAGTGAACGAGGTAAGAGACTTACATCTGTTTCGTTCAACTCTTTGCTATATAATGCCACATTGCCCCCTGCAATGGTCTGCGTCCAATCCCCCTTCTTGCTCCTTTTGGCTAATGACACCTCGTCGGGGATGCTGGATTGTTCTAGTGTTACCTGTCTCTTATCTGAATGTTGGAATGGTTCTTGGACTGTAGCAGTGGTTATGAAAATTCCAACTTTTGTCCCAATCCCAGTCACTGCGGACCCAGATAAATTCCCCATTGTTGAGCTACTTAGAGTCCGTAGGGATTTTGGAATTACGGCAGCTATAGTGACAGCTGTGGCAGTGTCTGCTGCTGCAGCGGTTACAGCCGGAGTGGCCATGGCCAGCCAAGTACAAACTGCTGCCACCATTAATCAAGTTGTTCAACAAACTTCCACCATACTTGAATCCCAAAATTCAATTAATCAACATATTTTGTCAGGGATTTTAGCTGCCAACCAAAGAATAGATTTACTCCAAGCTCAGGTAGAAGAATTGGCCGACTTGGTGCTTTTGGGTTGTGTTGACCAACATGCACATTTATGCATAACCTCTGTCATATTTAATGATTCCAGGAATGCCTCCCGCATCATTGGCGAATATTTGGCCGGAAATTGGTCCATGGCAGCGGAAGACATGATCCAGTCTCAACTAACCCAGATAGCTGTCTTGAACAGTACCCGTGTCGATCCCGTGACTTTGGGTCAATTCACCGATTGGATATCTTCTGCTTTTTCCTTCTTCAAAGAGTGGGTGGGGGTAGGCATTTTTGGTGCAATGTGTTGCTTCGGTATGTTCCTCTGTTTGTGGTTTCTCTGTCGCCTTAAGGCCCGCAGTGCTCACGATAAGGCTATGATTATACAAGCTCTTGCAGCTTTAGAAAATGGCAACTCACCTCAAGTCTGGCTTGCGCATCTTAAGCAGTAAACCTTTGATATGGTCGTTACACCCCAAGTTATTATAACATTGCACTGGGATCGACATGACTTTCCTTGTTATTCTCTTAGTGTTGGAAAGCCCTTGCACTCTGCCGGTCTTACTGCCATTGCACGCAGATGGGTTTCCATACTAGTGCTTTTCTATCCTCTTGAAGTCCGTGCCTTTCTTTCAGGGTGCTGTCAACTTGTTTGTCATTATAAACAGCCACAGTTCAGCCTCAGCTATCCCCCTTCGTCCACCATCGTCACGATACAGGATGCGAGGCAAGGCACTGCACTTGAGTGATCCTTGACGTGGACCTCAAGGAGAGCATGTCCTATTGCATGCGGGTTAGACGCGTTCACGCCCCGCCCCATGAAAAAAGGCGTCGGCTGATATGGCCTAAGATCTGGGGAAGGCGCCTCCTTAGGACTGAGTCATACTATGCAGCCACTTCTGCACAGTGGGATAGGACCTCTACTCTCGCCTGTATTGTTTTAAGAAAACAGAAAAGTGGGAACTGTGGTGAGCCGCTTCTGCCGTTTCTGCAGACTATGGTCGCCATTACAAGATGACGCTGGCTCCGCTGTGGTCTGTGACAAACAACTCCTTATCTGGGAGAGTTGGCACATGATTTTTCACCACCCTGTGAGAAAGCTCCACGTGGCAGCTTTGCATTGGGGCTTGGGATGCTTTATTAAGGCTGGGAGGGGCATCCGAAGGAGGAAGAAGAAATATCAGGGACCTGAATAAACTGCTGAAAGAAGATTCCTGAGTTGCGTCTTCCTTGCGGGCAAGGGGTCGCGACACATAACCAGTGTAACTTCACATCATGTACAAGAATGGGAAGTTCTATTTCAACTATGTATGTCAAAATATTCAAACGCCATGTATAAATAAAAATTTAAAAAATTAAAAAAAAATATATATGAGCAATAATATATTCTAATTGTTAGGTAAATGTGCATATTAAATACATAGTAAGAAAAAAAGAAAGGTATTAAGTGGTGTATCATATTAAGAAATATCCAAATATAGGTTATATTCATAGTGTCACTATTAGTTCCAGCTTAATATATGCATAAATCACACAAGATATGCAAAGAAGAAATAGGAGAGGAGAGAGGGAATGAAGAATGGGAATGGCAGAGAATACATGGAGTAAGAGAAGGAAAACCAAGCAGGTATATATAGATTGGGGAGGAAAGTTAAGTCATATACTAGAAGGAAAATCAGCAGTGTACTCAAAATGGAAAAATTTGTGAGTTCCCACTTTCAAATTGAATGGGGATAGTGTAAAACTTCATCACTTTTTTCTGCATCAGTCACTGTTGGAAAAGAATTGAGGAGTGCAGACCTGATAATGCAGCATTAAATTTTTATAGAACCATAAATGATTATAAAACCGTACGGTTGGTCATGCACAAGTACAATAGTGTAACAGAAAATGTTACTACCTCCTAGAATGATTCATATAGGGAATACACAGCATGTGGAGAAGTAGAAAAGAGTTTACATAGAAAGAAGTGCTCTTCAAATCTGAAGCTTTCTAAGATGTCCTTTGAAATACCAGGTCTCCTTCTAAGACCTGGATGTCAGAGGGAAGGATTTGGGGTTATATTCTTACAAGAAACTTTAAGGCAGAATATTTGTCAAAAGCCTACATATACACAAAACTCTAAAACTTTAATAAATCATCAGTTAGGAACCCTATTTGAAATGCACATTCTGAATCAGGAGTTGTTTCTACATTTCCATTATTATCTAAGTTATTCCTATAATTCTTGTGAACAGAACACATTTTAAGTAGAAAGTAAAAGAATTTCCTTTTAGCAAAACTAAACACAAACCATTAGAACCCAGAGTTTAGGACATAACTAAAATGAAAGCCTACGTCTTCTGATCAGGTCTTTTCTCAAGTGGGAAGGGCTCAAAAGTTGAACATTTTCTAAATTTAGAGTAAATAAGAAGTTGGAATCATCTGTACACAGAATGTAAAATGGAAAGAATCAAGATCACAGGTTTAGAGATTACTTTTGAAAAGATTCAGGTTAGGGGAAATGAGACAGAAACAAAAGAAGTTAGCTAGGTAATAGTCTTGGAAATAATGATAATGAATCTGAGAAAATGTAATTTATCTACTTTTAGTAGATCTGCCATCAAGAAATGGTGAAATTATTATTGGTTCAGAGATGATTAGAACAAGGAAGAACTGGTAGAATTGTGGAAATATTCAGCCACAAATTTCTCTTTTCCATAATTATCAGTCATAGCAATCCATAAGGCATTGAGAAAGTCATTCAGATGAGAAACAGCATTTCAGAATCATTGCTTTTTTAAAAATCTGCTACTGTTTCTTTCTTTCTTTTTTTTTTTTCTTGTGTTGATGCCTAGAAATGAAATCATGACCTAGGGCTTTCTAGGAATGTGCTCCTCCCTGAGCTACATCTTCATCCTTAGCAATTTTTTTTTATAAACAACACTTGAATGAAAATATTTGAAAAACTGCAAGATGTATAAAAACAGCCTTGATTTAAAAGACTATTCTATAGTTTGTTGCTTGAACACCAAAGATTTTATTCCTATTATAAATAGGAATGACTATGAACTATAAAAGGTTATGGATATCTGATAATTCTGTGCCTTTTCATTTTCATCCATTGCCTTTGAAGAGCCTTATCTGAATATTTTATGTTCATTGTATCTTATTTCTTAGGTGTGGGACGTATGTCTTCTCCCATGAGTGGATTGAGAAATTTTAAGCTGGCTATACCCAAGGATAAAGAAAAAGGAGATGCAGCAGTTTCCCACATGGTTATGAAAATCCAATAGGTGTTTTAACTGTCATTGTAAAAGTATGTATTTAAGCTGACTAGTTCAGATATTTTTATTTGTTCAGAAATGAATCTGACCTTTTGCATCCTCATAATTTAATAAATTAAATAATTCTGATAGGCTTCATTTAAGAAATGTGGTGTTACTTTTTTTTCACGTTAGCCTTGAAATTGAATCTTTCAGTGTCCTTCTTTGCTCCTTTAATTAGAGATCACTGATCTCTCTGTCATTGTGCTGCTTTCCCTTTTGTATAGAGATCACTAATCTCTCTGTCATTGTGCTGCTTTCCCTTTGTATGTATTTCCTTGACTGATACATTTATGGTAATCAAGCACATAAACTCAGTTTTATGAAATAAACTCTATATTTTATTAAAGCATTATTTACAATTTTTCTTTAGTGCATCACAATCATGTGACTGTAGTCAACAAAAGCAAGCATGCACAGAAACCCACAAGTAAAATTAGTTTTGATTAAAGCTAAAGCATGAAAAGAATATATATATATATATATCAAATAATGTATACTTTATATTGATTGGCAACAATCCATGAGTGGTTTTGTCATGTTCATCTTATGTTGAGTATATATCCCATTTACTTTTCAGTATCTTGGGATGAATATGCCACATAGAAGAAAATAAATATTCTATGTTTATGTTAAACTATTATCTTCATATTGAATAAAATATAAGGTATTAATTTACTATCTTTTTTCCAAGAGCATTGATCCCTCCATCAAAATAATAGATTCCTTTTCACATGAATCACAAGGGAAGATGGAAGCGAGGACATTCAAATTAGGTAAATTTTATATGACACCTTCTCTGGAAATAATTACATTAAAAATAGATACATTACCATCCTCCAATACTCAATGTTTTCCCAATGTGATGGGAGGATTTGACCCACAATGTCAATGTACATGTTTCTATTCATGTTTTAGAAAATTTTTGAAGCAAAAGAAAAAATATTTCTTAAATTAATAACTTTAGATGATCCTACAATTAAATTCCCCCATTTGAATCACTAAATATGTGAGTTGGGAGTGTTTTTTCTCCCCAAGAATAAAAAAGCCGAAGAGAGTGCTAGGCTATAGAACCAGATATTTGGTAGACTGAGGAAAATGTTTGCTTGAACAGAGGACATTAAAGCCAGTCTGAATCCACAACTCATCTCAACATGAATTTCAGTTCCATTATGACACACATTTGTTCAAATCATTCTACCAAATCTGTGTTGTACATTAGGCACAGATATTTTTTTTTTTTTTTTTTTTTTTTTTTTTTTTTTTGCTTTTCACCTTTCATGGGGTCAGGTTTGTAGGAATAAATCATGAAATGTATTACCATTTTTATCTCATTATACTGCTTTTCAGTCCAATAATATTGTCTTGAAAGAGAAATTTATTTCCTTAAATTTTGAATAAGAGGTATAAATCCAAAATTATATAAGCATAGCTTTAATTGTATATTCATATCTCTCCTTTATGTTTTGTTAGTTGAGTTTCTTTTCAATTGTGGGGACTGAAAAATAATCTTTTTACATGCTAAGCAGTGGCTCTACCATGTAGTTTTACACACAAACTTCTCTGTATCACTAGTGTGTTTGATAAATCCAAGATTCAGGAAATTGCCCACCAAGCCCCCAAATGAATTCCTCAACATAGGAAGATGTGAAACAGTAAAACTACATGGTAAACCCAAACAACTTAAAAGTTGCTGTGGTTGATTTCACATCTCATTTGAAAGTTTTTTAACAGATGAGAGAAGATTGTCACATTCTAGCGAACTCAACTTCATCCTTAATTTGTTTAATAAGTTTTTATTCTATACTAATCACAGAAAATGATCTATCTTCTATATTTCTGGAAATATTTCCTCCATTCTGGCATGCTTCTCTTCCTTTGTATACTTCTGCCTTCTAATTATTCCTCTCTGTTCTCCATATGTCCTTTACATTCATCTTGTCTCTAGCATTTAGAGTGACCCAGCTATAATGAAATTGTCATCAAGAAACTCTTTGTGCAGTGAAAAAGACTAAGCTTTTTAAATATGGCAATGTTTCATAATCCAAGTCCTGCCTAACTTTGTGTCTTCATCCCTTCCCCCTGCCTGCTCTGTCCTCTGGTATTATTTCTCACCAATCTCTATACTGTAAGATAAATACTGCCCCACCAAATATTTGTCTCTGTGTTGGCTTACAGCCTTTCAAGCTCTCATTATTTCCTGCTTTCTGTCTGGAAAACTCACTCTTTGAGTCTCTTCTCAGTTCTACCTTCAGAAAAACCACTATTCCTGGCATCTGTTTTCTCTATGATCACTTACAAGAAATTGCAGCAAATATGGGTTCAAGTGAATAAAAATTTTGACATTAGGTGATACCAGAGAGATCCCCTCATGTTCTGGAGCCAGAGGACTAGACAGTAAAAGGAATAATTTACACATTACATGGTAAATACACAGTAGAAAAGCTTCTAAGTGTTAATGTAGTCTTAGGAAAGCAAACCAGTTTAAGTCCCAAACAATAGGCATAATCATAAAAGGCTTTACCATGCTGATTGGATTTTTATAAAAGAAAATGACAGGGTGCTCATAGCTATAGGTGTGAAATTTATGAGTCCATTTTAAAAAACAAAAATAATGTATAGTGTTTGTTGAAATGTTAGTCTTATGAGAAATTAACTTTGATAGACTATAGTGGCCTCTAAAATACAACTGAACAGAACCAAACAGAAAATCCTGACAAAGATATGACAAACAGAAAACCAGTCTTTCCCCATAAGCCAGAAGAGAACCCACCAGCTTACATGCCACTCTACCTGTGGTGCCAAGACCATCAAGGCAACAGGCTGTGTCCTCAGCTCCCTTATTACCAGAAACAATGGATGATGGCCCCTCAAAATTTATGTCCTTAGTGCCAGAGTCTTCTCCAGAGCCAAAGATTCCTCAAAATGCCAAGACCAAGATGGAAAACTTGTCCCAAAACAAGAAGCATAAGAGGTCTTCGGATTACTCTACAAGAGAATAGAGACCTGTGTGTGTTGACCAGAATAAAAACATCCTAAGGTGAAAATGTGTTTTTTCTTGCCAGCCTGTCACCATCACTGATCTCTTGAGCTAGAGAAATCATACTCCCTCCAACATAGATAATCCCTGGACCATAATTGATCTGATGCAGTGAATTATCCAGACACACCAGCTCACCTGGTTTGACAGAAGAATGAAGATGGATGGCCCAAGCAGCTTTGAAATGGCTAGGGAAACCTAAGGCAACATCTAAGCCTATGCCCAGGCCAAATTTTCTGACAGAAACCTAGGGTGAAACCCCACTACAGAGGAAGACTCCTAAAGATAAAGAGATATCATGAGGCTTTCATACTCCTTATTATTTTTTTACTTCCTTTGATTCTGAGGCAGCAGATAACCAGGGGGTGAACAAACCCAAAAAGACATAAGCCAAAAAGCTACAAAAACTAGAGGACCTTGCTGGAGAAGAATGGCAATTATAATATTGAAGTGGCCACAACAGTTTTCATCAACCAAGAAGCTCAATGAAAGGCAGACCAAAAGATGAAGAAGAGGATGGATCTCCTTGCAGCTGCCCTCATAACAAACCCAGAGGCCACCCAAGTGGGGTGCCACCAGGACAAAGGCAAAAAACTATCAAAGTTGGGTCATCTGGCCCCAAATTTGAAGGAAGGTCTGACTGGAAGGATTACCTCATCTGGGGATAAGGCTGAGACTGCTGATATGCATACTGCCCTCTAGAGGGCCACTAGAAGAAAGAATGCCCCCAACTGAAGGCCAATTGATCAGTAGTACTAGCCTGCAACAGGGCTTCAAAAACTCACCAACCATCTGTGGGACAGCATTGGCTACAGATTCAAAAGCCTATTCTGCAAAAACAATGTTGCCCTCTGATGTAAATGCATATTTTTTTCCAATATGTAGATGGTTTTTTCTAACCAGGGCAGCCCAAGAAGATTGCATTAAGAAAGACAACTGCTTCTTGCTCTCCCTTTGTAAAGTTTCTCCTTTTGTGAAGTAGCTACAAAGTCTCAAATAAGAAAACCTAAATCTGTCAAGTACTTCAGTTTCTATCTGACTCAGACAACGGTGACTTGGTCTTGAGGGAAAACAAGAAGTCTGATCAATTCTGGCCCCGTCTATATGGTGCCACATCTAAGAGCTCCTGAATGCTGCTGAATTCTGCCAGATGTGGATCCCCAACTTTTCAGTTATGGCCGAATTCCTCTGTGAAACCACAAGGTGGGGAGATTGGGACCCTGGGAAGTGAGGGCCAACACAACAAAAGGCCATGAGGACATTAAGAGCACCAGGACTAGAACTCCCTGACCTCACAAAGATTTTTTTTTCTGTATGTTCTTGTATGATCTGGAATAATTGTAGGTGTTATGACTCAAATGCTGGTGAAATGGCATGGTCCAGTGGCTCATCTATCTAAACAATTGGACTCTATGTTTCAAGGCTGGGTACCTAGTCTACTGGACCTTTCATCCATGGCCCTTCTGATTTTAGAGGCTAACAAGTTAGCTATGAGACAGAAATTGACACTCTGTACTGTCACTGTTGGAGTACAAAGAACAATACTGACTGACTCATGTAAGGATACTCAGATACCAGGACATGTTATGTGCAAATATACATGTCCACATTGAAGTCATCCAAACTCTTAAACCCAGAAAATCTACTTCTAATTGGGACTAGGCAACTTGGTAATACTGCATTGAGGTAACAAAGCATTCTTGAGCAGACTGAACCTGACCAACCATCCCCTGAATGACCATGATGTGGAGTATTTCACGATGAAAACAGCTTCATAGATAACAGAATATTTCTTGCTGGATATACAGTGGTAATTCTGGACTCCACCATTGAGGCGAAACCTCTCCTTCAGGAAACTCCAGCACAAAAGGAAGAATTTACTGCTCTGACCTGAGCACTCCAATGGGCAATAGAAATATGGGCCGCTATTTACACAGACTCAAAAAGATGGCTTCACCTCTCTTCATGTTCATAAGAACTTATATGAGGAAAAAGAGCTACTTAACTAAGGAAGAAAAGGCATAAAATATGGACAGGAAATTCTTAATTTCTGGAGGCAGTATGGGCAGTCACAAAAGTTTTGGTTATACATATCTGAGGCTACTGAAAAGAAATATTGTGGTTGCTCAAGGCAACCCAAAGAGCAGTCAGAAAAGCAGGGTTAGCTGCCTGCAAGAAACAGGAAGAAAGTTCATCACCAGGCTTAAATACCATTCTTCTGTCTTACTCTCTAACATAATGAGACCCAAAGATTTTCAAAAATAATGCAATTGGTTTAATGCTGAAAAAATGTATATCCTAAGCAGATGGTAGAGATTTTCTGATGGCCAAATAGCCAGTCTTTATCAAACAGTGCCCCCAGAGGAGCACACATTGGCCAAATGGCACTTGAGACTGTTATGAGTCAGCATTTCTGAATCCCCTGGCTCATAAGCATTTACCAGATGATATGTGAACAGTGTAAAACTTGTGCCCACAACAACCAATTCCAGGGGTCAAGGTTTCTACTGGGAATCTAAACTATAGGAGGAACACCTTTTGAGAATTTACAAGTAAACTTTCCTGAATTACCACATTCATGGGACTATACATATCTTTTGGTTTTTATATGTTCTTATTCTGGCTAGCTGAAAGCCTTTCCAATCTGTACTGAAGATGCTAAATAAGTAGCCAGGATGCTCCTCTGGGAAACAATTCCTAGATTTGGTATCCCAATAACAATTGTCTCAGAAAATGGGTCAGTTTTGTGGCAGATGGGATACAATTATTGGCCAAGAGTTTAAAAATCAGATGGAAGTTACATACTGGTTACAAGCCACAGAGTTCTGTAAAGTAAAAAGATAGATAGAAATTTAAGACTCAATTATGTACACTGTTTCAGATAATTAATCTGCATTGGGATGAAATCTTCCTTATTGCACTGTTAATAATTAGATTCACTGCCGTCAAGAGGGCATAATTCTCTCTGTATGAACTAGTGTATAGAGGTCTCCCTGCCTAGTCAGGGAGAATTAAGAGATATAGGAGACATAGTATTAAGAAATGCTTCAGGATTTAGGAGAAACCTTTCAGACTCTCAAACAATGGATCCAGAAAAAATTGCAGTAATTTTGACTTAAGTTATATACTCCTTCAAGTCTAGAGCAAAAAAAAAATGGAATATTCAACTTCTAAAACTTCTTTGGAATAGTGCTTTTACTGGTATTTAATCCACCCTAACTACAGTAAAGATTACAGAAATAGGTCCCTGGATTTATTACACAAAGCTCAAGTCTGCAGCCGTTGACTGGGAATACACTGCAGACCCCACTACACCCCTTAAGTTGTACATGCAGAGGAAAAAAATACCATAGAAGCTTGAGACTCAGAAGGACATTAGCCCTGCTCTAGTCACTCTGGAAGCTTAGTAGCTTGTGCACATCTGTAATTTGAGAAAACTATAGCCCTAGTTCAGCCACATAGGACCTGGCTGATCACAGAAAATAAATTTACCACCTGGATAAATACTCTTTTATCCTCCAAGATAGTTTTATACTGAAAATACATTTCCACACCTTGCTATATATATATATATATATATATATATATATATATATATATATATATATATATATATATATATATATATATTTCTCTACTTGGCTTTTGCAATATGTTTGAGAACAATAAATCCCATTGACTGGAAAAATTTTATTTATACTTTTTACCTTGCTTATATATATTTCCTAGGGATTGTTTGTTTGTTCTTGTTGTTGTTGTTGTTTTGGTGTTATTAGTTTGGCTTTGTTAACTTACACTGTTTAACTGACACTAGCCAAAATCCTGATCTATTATTACTTTGTTTTTCTTTCATAATCTTATTGGGCTCTAATACACTCCTGCCCCAATGGTGGAAATCATGTAAACCATATTTCATGTCAATCTATTATAATTTAGGGGTGATAAAAAAATATTTAGGACTTGCCCCACTGGAGAGCTGCTATAATTGGAGGACCATTTGTCTCTGGAAAAGACCCAAGAATCTTCTTGTGTGAGAATCTAGTGCTAAGGAAAAAGTGGCCATTAAAAACTTAATCTAGGAGGTCAACAATTTTGGAATAAAGATAACTGGAGACTACAGATTATTACTGCCACTTATGGTCATGCTACCTGGGCACAGAATGACACTTGGGGATATAAAACTCTAGTTTATATGCTAAACTAGATTATTCACTTAAAACCATACTGGAAGCTATTACTAATCACACTGCTACAGCCTTTGACCTCCTCGCCATATCCAGATGTAAAGATCTCTCAAAATTGCTTGACATTAGATTACCTCCTGGCCAAAAAAAGGGGAAATATATAGAAAGTTCAGACTATTTTATCCAAATAAATAAAAATGGACAGGAGATAAGGACATAGCAATATTAGAAGACTAGAACATGTACCAGTCCAAAACTGAAATGGAACTAAGACATGGGATCCAACCTCACTATTTGGAGGATGATTTTCAACTCTTAGTAAATTTAAAAGCTTAATTGGAATAGAAGATATTCTGCTATTAATTTCTTTGTTATTCCCATGTTTGGTTCCCTGTGCATTTAAATTGCTGGGTTCACTATAGAAGCAGTTGTTGAAAGAAGGACAACAATGGAAGTTTTGGTATTATGTAAAGCCTTTAAGCCCAGAAGATAATAATTTTGGTCTTTAGTTTAAAAGACTAAATTATGGGGAGAATCAATAAGGGTATAGTCGTGGTGGCACCTTCTCCTTCTCCAGTACATCTTAATTAGGCTTCTCCTAAGACTCTGACCACAATTGTTCCTACTAACAATATATCAGTCAAGATCTCTGCAGAACAGCTAAATGTGGTTTAATGCCCTGTTTCCTGTTTCTCTTCTCTGTCTTGCAAAAATGAAATTTAACTTTGAACTTGATGGATATACTCTGCTTTGTAGTATATCCTGTAAAATCCCTGTCTTTTCTAAAAAATGGGACAAAAACAATTTCTGGGAACTCAAAAAATGTTTATACAGACCCCTACAAAAATGTACACCGCCAAATACTTTTTCCCACCAGGTATAAAGTTTAAACAATGATGCTCCAGAGACTGTTTAAGACTGCCCAATAGCCCTCTGGCCTGGAAGTAGTCAATAATGCTGCTTCCTGAAAATTCCTCAGGTGTCTAGCCTCTTCAGTCCCACTTCAGTTTGATACTATTCTAGTTATTGACTTTTTATTTTACTACTTGGTTTTTAGGAATCTTATTAAAAGAAGTAAGTCAGGAGATTACAATTTTGGATGATGGGCCTATATTTTCTTTGATCAGCCTTAGGGTTTCTGTTTTATTTCCTAGGACTTTTATCCAGTTAGCATAGAGTTTTGTTCAGGGTGATAAATATAGGTTAATTTTATTTCTACTATGTAGGGATTTCCAGTTTACCCAGCAGTATTTGTTTAAAAGACTATCTTTTTAAACAATGTATGTTTTTTTTAATCTCTATTTTATATCAGGCAATAGTACTTTTGTGAGTTTGTCTCTTTGAATTCTTACCTATGCAATTGGCCTTCATGCCTGTTTTGGGGCCAGTACCATGCTGTTTTTGTAATTATAGTTCTGTAGTAAAAGTCATGTCTGGTATTGTGGCCTTCTGCTTTGCTTGTCTCACTAAGGATTGCTTTGGCTATTATGTGTCACTTGTTTATCCATATAAATTTTGTTACTGCTTTTTCTATTTGTATGAGTAATTCTATTGGAAATTTTATGAGACTTTTATTAAATATGTATAGTGCTTCTGATATTATGATGATTTTTGACAGTACTGAAGGTCTTTTCATTTTCAAGTATTTTTCAATTTCTTTCTTTAGAGTTTTATAGTTGAAATTGTAGAAGTCCTTAGCCTCTTTTGTTAAATAGGTTCCCAGGTATTTTATTTTTTGAAAGTATTTTGAGAGGGAGAGTTTTCCCAAGTACTTTTTTCCCTGTATACATCATTGGAGTTTAGGAGAATTATTGATTAAAGATGTTGGTCTTTTTTATGCTGCTACATCACTGAATATATTTGTGAACTGTAGAAGTCTTCTGGTGAAGTGTCTTGGGTCTTCTATATATATATAATTATGTCATTGGCAGACAAATTCAGTTTCTTTCCTTTTTACATCTTTCATCATTGGCAAAGAGACAACTTCAGCTCTTTTTATTATTTTTGTATTCCTTTAATTTTCACCTCTTGTCTGATTTCCCTGGCTAGCCTTTGAAGGACTGTGTTAAATAAGAGAGGTGAAAGTTGTCATCTTTGTCTGGTTCTTGTTTTTGAAGAAATTCTTTCAGTTTTTCTCCATTTAGAACATGTTAGCTTTGTGTTTGTCAAAGATTGCCTTTACACATTTGAGGCAAGTTTCCTTTAGCTCTATTTTTTTTCTCAAGTTTTAAACATAAAAGTGCTGTACAATGTCAAATGATTTATCTGCACCTATGTAGATAATCTTGTGATACTTCTCTTTAAGTCTTTTTACATGGTAAATTAAATTTATTGATTACTGTATATTGAAATAACATTGCATCCCTTGGATGAAATCCACTTTCCATGAAGGATGAAAACTACCATTTTCATGTACTTTAGTATGAAAATTTCTAGTATTTTATTAATAAATATTTCATCTCTGCTGAAGAATATGTCTGAAGTTTTCTTTCCATGATGGGTCTTTCTCTGATTTTGCTATCAATGTGATTGTGGCTTTATAAAATGAGTTTGGCAAAGTTTCTTTATTTTCTATTTAATGGAATAACTTGAGGAGGGTTGATATTATTTCTTTTTTAATGGTTTGGTAGAACTAAGCTCTGAATCCATCTGGTCCAGAATTTTACTTTATTGGAATGGTTTTGATTATTGCTTCAATTTCATGGCTTCAAACTGATTTTATTATGCTTTATATATCCTCATGCTTCAAACTAGATAGGTCATATGACTCTAGGATTCTGTTGGTATCTTCAAAATTTTTCTAGCTAATTGGAGTACAAATTTTCCAGACATTCTCTGAATCACCTTTGATATTCTATAGTATCTGTGGTCATATTTTCTTTTCCATCTCAGATTTTAATAATTTGAGAATTTTTTCTCCTTTGGTTAATTAATCTGAGGGTTTATCATGTTTGTTTATTCTTTCAAACAATGAGTTAATTTTTTTCTGATGTTTTCTATTTTTTAATCTTTATTTTGCTGCTTTGTGCTTTAACTTTAATAACAATTCTGTCTTCTACTGATTTTGTGGTTGTTTTGTTCTTCTTTTTCTAGAGACTTGAGATGAAATTTTTTTTTATTTTTTATTGGTATCTTCTTAGTGCTTCAGTGTATGAGATCAGTGCTGTAAAATTTTCTCTTAATTTTTTTTATAATGGATCTCAAAAATTTTGATAAGTTGTATCATTTTTCTCATTTACCTCTAAGTTTTTTTTTTTCTTCCCAATTCTTCAGCTATTTATAAATCACTCAAAATTATGTTGTATAGCAGTGTGACAATTTCTCAAAAAACTTAGAGTGAAATTATCATTTGGCCAAGTTATCCCACTCCACAGTATATACCCAAAAGTCTTAAAATCAGTATACTACAGTACCACTGTCTCATCATTAAAAAATACGTATTTTTTTTAGATACAGGTAGACATAATAGCTTTATTTTATGCTAATGTTGTGCTAAAGATCTAACTTAGTACCTCATACACATCAGGCAAGCACTCTACCCCTGAGTCCCAGCCCCAGGCCACTACCCCAATACTTACAGCAGCTACATTCACAATAGAAAATGTATGGAAAAAACCAAGGTTCTGTTAAAAAATAAATGGATAATAAAAACATGGTATAAACACATGATGAAATATTACTCAACTATAAAGAATAATGAAATTATGGCATTTGCTGATAAATGTATGAAACTATAAATTATCATGCTAAGTGAGATAAACCAGTCCCCCCAAAAAATAAAGACTGAATGTTCTCTCCTGCATGTGGATGATAACACATAATAATGAGTGGTGGAGGGAAGACTAGAAGTTTATTTAATTATACAAGTGGGAATCAAGAGAAGGAAGGGACAATGCAATTAGATGAAATTTTTTTCAGGTGGTATGGTGGTTTCTATTTTCATTTAGTTGATTTATAATTTTATTTTATTATGATGCGATAGAATACAAGGTATTTTCTCTTATTTTCCATATGTGCTAATATTTTCTTTATGACCTATAATGTGGGAACCACATTGAGTTACCACATCTTCCAGTCTTGATGCACCATGGGGATCTGAAAGATCATTGTAGTCTGGCACAGTAGTGCCATGACTCTTGACTTGGTGTGTTCCCCACTCAGATAGCAAGGCCAGTCTTCTGAGTAGGCATATGCCCGAAGTTGAGCTACACTAACTTATTCTTTTGTAATCCTACCCTTTTGCCCTGTTTGAGACAGAATGTTTTATGAAAACTTCCTTTGTGTTTCCCCTTCTCTTGCTCTGCCTTTTTGCAAGGCCTTCCTAGCTGTCAGTCACCTTGCTTACTGTAGACATCAGGAAGCTAGGCTCAACCCCCTAAAACTTGACCCCTTATCTCATTTGAACAGTTTATTCCCAATAAAAGTGTTCAGTATGTGCTCTCTCTTTCTGCGGACACTTAAGGTCAGAGGAGCCATCACAGGACCCAAAAAAAAAGTATCTCTGTCTCTGTGTGTTTATTTCATGTTGCCCAGTTCACCTGGACTGATAGTGAGTATTTTAATCATGGAATGTGACAATTGGTGCCTGAACAGGGACTCTATGGTTAATTTAAGAAATTTATTGGTTTTGGAATTTCTCTCCAGAAGTTAAATGCTCTGAGGATTTCGGAGTATTATGGGATGAACTCTAGAGAGTAAGTGAATTAGAAGAAGAATCAGTGACATTAAACTTTTTTTTAATATTTGGAAATATTTTATCTTTTGAAAGAAAAAATATTTTTGCAGTTCTAGAGACTCTAAATAAATGTAAAGAATTATTAAGATGATTGATGGGATATGTTGTTAAGTTCAGTATTCTCCCATGGGAAAACACTTTTATGTACTTTTTTGAATTGTTTTTATGAATCTACATATTTTGAAATATTAGATAAAGATTATTTGGGTTTATGTACTAGGAGTTTGCACTTGAAAATTGAGAAAAAGGGAAAGAAAATTTTGTAATGAGATGTGATACAAGGATTCTTTGCCTGTAGAGAAGTGAATTTTATTTTTCTATGGTTTTTGTGAATATTCAGTTTATACTGAACCTCTTTGCTACATTTCTGTCCTACTGGATTAGAATGGTTGTGACTCAACTGCTGTGGACAAAAGACTTTATCTGATATTCCCTATGGTATCTTTAACTAGACCCAGTGACAGCAGTGCTTTTAACTTTTAAACAACCTGGCCTAGGTTCCAAATGCAGACTGTCTTAAGATCTGATAGTAACACTGGCATCTGCTGTTAAACTCACTTTTAAAGTTCCATGTGCTGCAAGGAAAAGTACAAAATACAGAAAAAAACAAGCTGCAAGCACGAACTCGCAAAGACAAGGCAAGCCACTGCCTACCTATAGGATCCTACCTGTGTGGGGGAAATGCAAACAAATCAAATAAAATGTAACTGGCTACAAAAGCTCTGGGAGTCTTTCCCTGGGCAATGAACAGGCAGCTTCATGTTATTTTTATCACCATAGTAAATGCCCAAAGCCTTCCCTGCAAAGTGGGCTTTCTTGTCCTGTCTCCTGCATTCTTATGGGCTTCCAATAAGTCCTTCCACTGTGACCCAGGCAGGACCTCTGGTCCTACCTCTAGCCAATAATCTTTACTTACTGTTTAACATAGACCTGCTACTGAAACTATACAGAGCCTACATTTAGAATGTCCACCTGCAATGCTAACAAAAGATATGTTTTAGACAAAATCTAATTTCACAAGTTTCTATGTTGCAGCCCTAAGCCTAACTTGCTCTCAAAGCTAAATAATTTGACTTTATTTTAATCCCTTACTAGCTTCCTTTAGGATTTTTCTTAATCCTCTCTATGGTTGTGTTACTAAATAATGTTGTATTGAAAAGATGTATCAAACATATATATCTTTATTTTTTGCTTTTAATTTTGAAGGTTAGAAGAATACATTTGCTTGTCGAAGGAACAAAAGCTGGCAATGTTCCTGTGATAAACAAGAAATCCATATTCTTATTCATGACTACATAATTACAATAAATAAAATAAATGTATACACAAGGATCTTATTTTAGCTACATCACGTAAGATCACATATAAGAGTGCACTCCTAGTTAAAAACAAATTGAAATGGATCCAAATATCTTAAGAACTATGTGGTTACATTAAGTTAATACAATTTATAAATTATGCCCTTATCTACAGGAATATCCAAACACTTTAAGTATATTGTCATTAAGATATTTCCTCTTGTCAAGGTACAAAAACTTGTTTGAATTCTAAGGTTTTCAGAGATTATTCTAATGATAACATGGACTGACCCTGAGTGTTCAGTCATGGAATGCAACACTATAATATGGCCTATTTTAGAAAATCTTCCACACAATTTTGGAAAGAATTGTGAGTTCAGTCTTTTTTGGATGAAATATTCTGTAGAAATTCATAATGTTCCCATTTTCATTTATTTACTTTTAATGTCTATGGTCTCTTTATTAATTTTTCTTTTAATTATGTATGCAGTGATAGCAGAATGCAGTTAAAATTAAATGGTGTTATAATGTGGTATATGTTATGCTTAATATTGCAAATAGTTTATTTGATATATGCAGATGCTTTATTTTTCAGGCATAAATTCTTGTAATTGTTAAGTCAGTTTTGTGTATTATTTCTTTAAGCAGAATGAATTGATTTTCTTTGTCTCTTTGGATTAATTTGGGGTTGAAATTCTCTGTATCTAGTATGACAATACTAATTCCTGCTATTCATGATATCCTTGTATAGATTATGTTTTTTTTTTTTTTTTCTCATCCTTTCACGTTTAGTCTGTGGATGACTTTTCCTGTGAGGTGATACTCTTTGAAACAGTATGTTGCTTTGTCTTGTTTTTCATCCAATCAGCCAATCTGTCTGTCTTTTCATTTACGAGTGTATACCATGTGCATCCAATGTCATTGTTAAAAGGAGATTTTTATTTCCTGCCATTTTGATATATTTCTACCAATTAAATGAAATTCACCTTTGATGGCTATTCTAGTAGAGTTCCTATCTTTCCTGGCTTTCATTTTTTTAAAATTTTTTCTTCATGAAATGTTTTATTGAATGTTTTAAAGGGTAGGCCTTTCTAATTATGAATTCTTCTTAGCATTTGTTTATCATGGAATGTTTTTATTTCCTCTTTAATTTAGAATCTTCATTTTTATTGAGATAGTTATTTAATTTAGATAGTTATTTAGATCCATTTCATTTCAGAGTGTTTATATATTATTCCAAATTATTCTAGGTATTAGGGTGTGGTTTGAGAAATCAGTTGAAATACAGATTTGTTTTCTCTAAATGCTATCTGTTGTTATTCTCTTGCAGCTTTTAAAATTCTATCCTTTTTCTGTCTGTTAGGCATTTTCATGATAATATGTCTAGAATTTGATATATTAGGATTTTTTTCTTATACTTGTGCTTTCTTTTTGTGAATTTTTATTTTATTTTTCAGGTTTATAATATTATTTTTTTGGAAATATTGTGTTTTTTTTTTTTTTTAATTTTAATTTGTAATTCAGAACTTTCTTTTATCCCAATGAATCTGTTGTTGAAGCATTATGGGTTGTTTGGGATTCACTGTTTTTTTTTTTTGTTTTTTTTTTCTGTTTCACATCATTTGTACATTCACCTGCAGGTATTGCTCTGACTTCTTTTAAGTTAAGAAATACTTTTTGAGCTTCTTATGAGGCCAGTGTTTGACGAATATTAAGATAATGATATTTTAATTCACTGCGTGACATCTGCTGATCCCAATATCAGCATCACTTTAAGAGATGTCACTGAGCCCTATTAACTGTATTCACTTCTGAACAAAGCTTTGTGATATTAAAACTTCTAAAAAAATAAAAGAAATAAAACTTTGCTGTTTTATTTTTATGTGGTTCCTCAGATTTAGATACAAACCTCCAATAAATTCTGGAACAGGTCATAGTTGTTATGATTAGTGAATTTATAACATTAAGTGAGGGTCAAAGATGGAAAGAAAGATTGGACAATAGGAGAAATGAAAAGAACAAAAGAAAGAGAGAAAATCAATAAAATGTTAATTTATACCAAATTATAAAAGAGAAATAGATAAATAGGTGTTATTTGAAGTAGTAGCAGATAGTGCAAGAGGTTGAGTAGGGGGAAAGAGAAGTGTATATAAACTGGTGCCAGGAAAGCAAACATAGGAAGATTGATTACAATGAATACTTTAAAACATTAGATGAAATACATTCAAATGAGTTGAAGGCATAATCTTGGCTATGGGGTTGACAGTTATTATTCAAGTTAAGGACTTATTTATATGATCAAAGTTTACATTAGAATTGTTTATAGTATACCATGTCTAGGTGGAAAAAATCTAGTTGAATCATGGTTTGCATTTCATTGAGGTTTAGATATTTAGCAGATGTCCAACAGTCCTTGAATATAAGTCTTTCCCAAGTTTCAAGGCCACAGAAGTTGATTACTGAGTTGCAATGGACCTCCTAGCAACAGCTTGTTGTTTGACAGTTCAGACATGGCACCTTACTGCTTGAAGGGTACAGAGTTGTCCCTTGGCTCTTTCTATTTTTACACTATTTCAGGATGCTGGATCTTTTTTGTGGTAGTGAAGATCCTGGTGGCTGTCTGTGAGATCAGAAACTCCAACTGTGTATTTTCTGAGGGTGATCTCTGGTGTAGAAATATCCCTTTGGCCTATTACACTCTCAGAAGTATTACAGTGAAGGATCTCCAGTGGCTTAGCTGGATTATTTTTTCCCCTACCCCAGACTGAGAATGGCAGATGTTAGCTCCTTTTGTTTACTAAGCCTGATGCAAGGTCCTGCATTCATCCTTTCAGTTTCATTTATGAACACGATTCAAGCAATGCACCTCTTAAGGCTGTTGTCAGCCCCGTTCTACCACACAGACTCTCTCAGTTTCTTTTGTGTGTGTGTGTGTGTGTGTGTTATTTGTTTTTTTTTTTTAATTTTTTATTGTTGGTTGTTCAAAACATTACATAGTTCTTGAGATTCAAGTGGGTTATGAACTCCCATTTTTACCCCGTATACAGATTGCAGAATCACATCAGTTACACATCCATTGATTTACATATTGCCATACTAGTGTCTGTTGTATTCTGCTGCCTTTCCTATCCTCTACTATCCCCCTCCCCTCCCCTCCCCTCCCCTCTTCTCTCTCTACCCACTCTACTGTCATTCATTTCTCCCCCTTGTATTATTTTCCCCTTTCCTTTCAGTTTCATTTATGAACACGATTCAAGCAATGCACCTCTTAAGGCTGTTGTCAGCCCCGTTCTACCACACAGACTCTCTCAGTTTCATGCGGACTCTCTGTTCTTGATATAAATATAGTATTTCTCTGCTATGGTACTGCAATACTGGAGAGATTCCTATGCTTCCCATTATGCCTCCCTTCATGCCAGTGGCTGTTTCCTGGTGAATCTCATTTCATTTATCCAGGGTCAGAGCAGCTCCCCTGTTGCCTGCATTGAGCCAGTGAGCTGACTAGCTATGCTATGCACTATGCAGCACAGATCTTATGACACTTGCCTGGGTCCCAGAAGTGAGCAAGCTTGGGTGTACTTTCATGATACCAAGCTCCAACAGCCAGTTTGTTCTCCTTGGTTGTGGGGATGGGAAGGAAGAGGAGTTTCAGAGATTCACAGCTAATAGTGTTCCTTTTATATTTTTTTTTCTAACTAGACCCCTAAGTGGCATCACTTAAGGAGACTTTCCTCTAGTTCAGTTTGCAGCAGATTGGGTATGGGAAGATTCCATGATGATTTATGAGGGTGACTGGTCAGCTCAGGCCCCAAATGATGTGTGTTGACCCTGGCTTAGCTTTCCTTTTCTGGTTTGGTTCTAAGTTATTTATGCTATTTTAAAGATCCTTGTGTTACCATTTTATATAAAATTGTGTTTACTTTTCCAGCAGTTTTTAAGAATGTGATTTTAAGAAAAATATCTGCCCCCCCCACTATCTATTTTTCTTCATTTTTCTTTTCACCTTCTCATCTAAATGATCAGGTTTGTGATTAGGATAATCTTGAGTTTGTTTTCAATTCTCAGAATTTATCTTTCAGTCTGTCCGAGTCTCAGACTTTGTAATATTGTGTCTTAGAGAATTAATACTACCCCTATTTCAATTATGCTTTTTCTTCCCTGGCACTTTTTTTTTGGGGGGGGTCAGAAAATTGAGACTCCCTGTCTAGCTTGTTTTGCAAACTCTCAAACTGTATATTAAACATTAGTGTAACAAACTCTTTGGTGTATGGCAGAAAAAAAAGCACTTGTGTGCAGTTATTGGGAATTAAAGATGTCTCATTTTAGTAGTTCAGGAGGCAGTAAGGAGAAACACATGTCCAAGACCAACCTTAACAACCTAGTAAGACCCTAAACACCCATTGAGATCCTGTCTCTTAAAAAATCTATAAAAATGGCAGGGGATATGGCTCAGTGTTTAAGAATAAGTGTTTTCAATTTCTCATATACCCCCCCCCCAAATTATCTCCACAAACCGAATAGATAAAGTGAGAAAAACAATAAACTGCTGACTGAAAAACAATAGGCATTATTGTTAACAAAATTAACAGAACACATTTAAATAAACAAATGATTAAATTGGTTTGAAGAAACAGAGCCATTAGAGAAAATGAGAAGCAAAAACAATAGCCTCCAAAAGAATAGAATTTAAAATAACAGGGAAATGTGATAAGGAAAGAAAAAAATAATGAGCATATCTTAGAAAATGAGATAGAATATGAAGAAAAAATAATGAGAAAACCCTATATGTTACTGCCTAATAATCCAAGAACAAAAAAAAAAAAAAAAGAGTTTTTTTTTTTTTTTTTTTTTTTTTTTTTTGTGTGTGTGTGTGTGTGTTCATGTTTTTTTTTTATTGGTTGTTCAAAACATTACAAAGCTCTTGACATATCATATTTCATACATTAGATTCAAGTTGGTTATGAACTCCCAATTTTATCCCAAATACAGGTTGCAGTATCACATCGGTTACACATCCACATTTTTACATAATGCCCTATTAGTAACTGTTGTATTCTGCTACCTTTCCTATCCTCAACTATCCCCCTCCCCTCCCCTCCCATCTTCTCTCTCTACCCCATCTACTGTAATTCATTTCTCTCCTTGTTTATTTTCCCATTCCCCTCACAACCTCTTATATGTAATTTTGAATAACAATGAGAGTCTCCCTCCATTACCATGCTATTTCCCTTTTCTCTCCCTTTCCATCCCACCTCATGTCTCTGTTTAATGTTAATCTTTTACTCATGCTCTTCCTCCCTGCTCTGTTCTTAGTTGCTCTCATTATATCAAAGAAGACATTTGGTATTTGTTTTTTAGGGATTGGCTAGCTTCACTAAGCATAATCTGCTCTAGTGCCATCCATTTCCCTGCAAATTCCATGATTTTGTCATTTTTTAGTGCTGCTTAATACTCCATGGTGTATAAATGCCACATTTTTTTTTTATCCATTCATCTATTGAAGGGCATCTGGGTTGGTTCCACAGTCTAGCAATTGTGAATTGTGCTGCTGTGAACATTGATGTGGCAGTATCCCTGTAGTACGCTCTTTTAAGGTCTTCAGGGAATAGTCCGAGAAGGGCAATAGCTGGGTCAAATGGTGGTTCCATTCCCAGCTTTCCCAGGAATCTCCATACTGCTTTCCAAATTGGCTGCACCAGTTTGCAGTCCCACCAGCAAAGTACAAGAGTACCCTTTTCCCCACATCCTCGCCAGCACTTGTTGTTGTTTGACTTCATAATGGCTGCCAATCTTACTGGAGTGAGATGGTATCTTAGGGTGGTTTTGATTTGCATTTATCTGACTGCTAGAGATGATGAGCATTTTTTCATGTACTTGTTGATTGATTGTAGGTCCTCCTCTGAGAAGTGTCTGTTCAGGTCCTTGGCCCATTTGTTGATTGGGTTATTTGTTATCTTATTGTCTAATTTTTTGCGTTCTTTGTATACTCTGTATATTAGGGCTCTATCTGAAGTGTGAGGAGTAAAGATTTGTTCCCATGATGTAGGCTCCCTATTTACCTCTCTTATTATTTCTCTTGCTGAGAAAAAAACTTTTCAGTTTAAGTAAGTCCCATTTGTTGATTCTAGTTATTAATTCTTGTGCTATGGGTGTCCTATTAAGGAATTTGGAGCCCGACCCCACAATATGTAGATTGGAGCCAACTTTTTCTTCTATCAGACGCAGAGTCTCTGATTTGATATCTAGCTCCTTGATCCACTTTGAGTTAACTTTTGTGCATGGCGAGAGAAAGGGATTCAGTTTCATTTTGTTGCATATGGATTTCCAGTTTTCCCAACACCGTTTGTTGAAGATGCTATCCTTCCTCCATTGCATGCTTTTAGCTCCTTTATCAAATATAAGATAGCTGTAGCTTTGTGGATTAGTCTCTGTGTCCTCTATTCTGTACCACTGGTCCACCCGCCTGTTTTGGTACCAGTACCATGCTGTTTTTGTTACTATTGCTCTGTAGTATAGTTTGAAATCTGGTATTGCTATACCGCTTGATTCACACTTCCTGCTTAGAATTGCTTTTGCTATTCTGGGTCTTTTATTTTTCCATATGAATTCCATGATTGCTTTATCTATTTCTACAAGAAATGCCGTTGGGATTTTGATTGGCATTGCATTAAACCTATAGAGAACTTTGGGTAATATCACCATTTTGATGATGTTAGTTCTGCCTATCCATGAACAGGGTATTCTTTTCATCTTCTAAGATCTTCTACTTCTCTTTTTAGGGTTCTGTAGTTTTCATTGTATAAATCCTTCACCTCTTTTGTTAGGTTGATTCCCAAGTATTTTTTTTTTTTGAGGATATTGTGAATGGAGTATTTTTCCTCATTTCCGTTTTAGAAGTTTTGTCGCTGATATACAGAAACACCTTTGCCTTTAATTTCTTTCGTCTGTCTAATTGCTCTGGCCAGTGTTTCGAGAACTATATTGAATAGAAGTGGTGATAGAGGGCATTCCTGTCTTGTTCCAGATTTTAGAGGGAATTCCTTCAATTTTTCTCCATTCAGAATGATGCTAGCCTGAGGCTTAGCATAGATAGCTTTTACTATGTTGAGGTAAGTTCCTGTTATCCCTAGTTTTTCTAATGTTTTGAACATAAAGGGATGCTGTACTTTGTCAAATGCTTTTTCTGTGTCTATCAAGATGATCATATGGTTCTTATCTTTAAGTCTATTGATGTGGTGAATAATATTTATTGATTTCCATATATTGAACCATCCTTGCATCCCAGGTATGAATCCTACTTGATCATGGTGCACAATTTTTTTGATGTGCCTTTGTATCCGATTGGGTCAGGTTGCTCAGAAAACATACTAAGTCCCAGTTTTGTTCAAATTGGAGAGTCTTTATTTAGCCAGCCAGCTGGTGACTGTTACCTGCAGGACCCATAACTGTCTATGCAAGAAAACAGCTTCAGCCTGAGCATTTTATGATATTTAAAGGCAAAAACTACATCTGGGTTTATGTAGTTGTAATCAAGCAGGTACAGAAGCTGAATTGGTCAGTTCAGGAGACAATTCAATAGGTACATTGGTATTTCTCACAGGACTTTCCAGGTTGGCATAGCAGCAAGCAAGCAGAAGGGAAGTGGGTCAAAATGACCCTAGTTGAGTACAAGTTAGAGAATGGTTACTAATGTCTAGACCATCAATCTCTGACAAGGTACATTGCCAGTGAAAAATGAAAAGCAAAGAGAACAATTTTACATTTTATAAGAACTGCTATTTTGTGTTGCCAAATATATTATGCTAGGTAACTATTAATGAGTACAGAGGTGGGGCTTTCTCACTGGAGAAGCATTTCTTACATGATTTGGAGTCTCAGGGTAAAATGGAGTCTGTTCGCTTATTGCTCATATAGCCTGACCCATAATAATGTAAGTGAAATGGAGATGTTTCTGTCCAGATGGTCTCTATTTAGACACCAAATAGCCTGGGTCAGGGGGAGCAACTACAGTCTAGCTTTTCTTCATATGTGCTCCTGTAGAACCACCTATCACCTGGTAATAAAGTATACAAGCTGAATTTTCCTTCTCCTCTCTCCAACCCTACAATAGGGTGAGTTTAGGAAAGTCTTGTTGTAGAAAAAAATGGATCCTTAGTACATTTTTTTTTTTAAATTTAGGTTTGTGTGTGTATCTAGTGTAGGAACTGCCTGACAAATAAACCCTCTGCCTATGGAGCCTGGGGACTCCTTCACTCAGATTCCAAATCTCTTGGGTGGCTTCTTCATGCACTCTCTTGAGAATGATATGAGTGGTCAATTTGTAGAATCTGTGTTTTGTTCTGTGAATCATAGGGAATTCTCTTTCCACCTGACACTTCCCCAGCCCTCTGGGACCTTTCTGCCTCTTGAATTTTCACACAGGTTTTCTCCCTGTTCTCAAAGCAATGATTTGAAAAGTACAATGTTTTCATGGGCCTTTATTCCATAAGCTGTGTAATGGGCAAAACACAGCTTTTGCTGATGAGAGTTTTTAGCACATTTATATCAGTCTGTACTTTGGGCTCATACCATTTGAGTAAACAACCACCATGTCGTGAAAAGACGTGGATAATGAATCTTGGAGATACATGTCTATGCAGTGTGATTTGCAATCTCTAACATAAAGCCCCTATAATGGAGCCCTTCTGAAAAGTGCTTGTCATAGGGCTCCAATGTAACCCCAAAGAAAATGCTCAGAACCACGTCTGCAATAGAAGGAGCAAATACAAAAAAAAAAAATTCCTTTACACACATAGGAAGTCGTCTCATGTGTGTGGTGCTGCATGTGCCAAGTTTCCACTAGACATATCCCTGCTTCTGTTGTCTCAGAACTACAATCACCACATTGAAATGGAAAAGCCCTGTGATTTTCCATTATTTGTATAGGCCACAAGATCATTCTGTAGCTTGCCAAAGCTCTCATCACATTTGTCTCATTTTCTCTCCCATATTCAACCTTACTTATTTTGGAGGTGTATACAGACCCAGCGAATGGACACAGTTGGGTCTTTGAAACATTAGAAAAAAGGAGACTGATTTCTAATCTCCCAGAAGGAAAGATTAAAACAATGACCTTCTATGAAGAGATCTACTGACTTGGTACTGATTCTGCTGGAAAGGACCTACAGTATATCCATTCTTCCTTGAGATCTCAAGGATAATTCAAGTCTCTTCTTTGTAAAAGTTGACATATTTGAATTTAGACTTCTCTACCTTTCTTTGTATTTTTTCTTTTAAATAGAATGAAATACATTTATAAAATGTGTTTAAAGGAGTATAATCTGTAGATTTTTTTAGTGATTTTTTTAATTGCAGAATTGTTGTCATACAGAATATTAGGTGAAGTTTTACATAATTATATGAGCATTGAAAATAATTTTAATAAATTCAATTCCTGGTGAATCCAATTATCCCCCTTGCCTATTGCCTCCTTTTTCTTTTGGTCCACAATTTTTGTCTTTCTACCATTTATTTATAATTTTTCATTTAATATATTGTACATATACATAAAGAAGAAATTTCTTGGTGTTTTTCATGTATTTACATAGAACACTTGGCCAATTTCATTTCATCATTCTTCCCATTTCTCATCCTCTTCCCATGCCTTTATTTTCACTCTTAAATTTCAATTATCTGTACCTATTGTGACAAAATTTTTACTGCACTTCTCATTTTTCCCCTCATGTTCTACATATGGGAGGAATTATTTTACCCTTGGTTTTCCAATTCTGGCTTATGCACCTTGGCATCTTCTTCTCCAGTTCCAGTGATTTGCCATAATTGTATTCTTCCTAATGACAGAGAAAAACTTTTCTGCATGTAAATCACATTCTTTATCTATTCATCTGTTGACCAACATCTGTTCTGGTTCTATAACTTGCTTATTTTGAACTGCACTGCTACAAGCATCGCTGTGGATGTGTATGACTTGTATTACAATTTCAGTTCCTTCAGACAATTATCAAGGAGTGGGATGGCTACATTATATGGTGCCTATATTTCTGGTAGTATTGAGTCATGTCTACAATGCTGTCCAGAGTGGAAGTCCTAATCTTTAGTCTCACACACAATGTGTGACAGTTAGTAGACAGAAGCATGTCCCTTATTTTTTTTCTCAATTTACTGATAGGATTGTTAAAATTCTTCATATAAGCTCACCAGAGGAGATCTTCCTGTCTTGGACACAGTGCATTTTCCCCTGACAGTGCTGCAGGACTTTTTTCTATGAATGCATTTACTATTCTAAAATCTAATGTTTCTGGGTTTCATCTGGTCATCTGCTCTCTGTAGCGGCTCTCCAGTGTTTTCCCACTGACCCTCATATTCATGCACAAACCACACACCAGGAAGTAAGAGCCCAGCTCTGAATTCAGTACACACTGTATGTTTCTGTGCTGCCAAATTTCGATGGGATAACTTTTTAGTTTTTCCTTCAATGGAAACTGTTGCTTATTCTACCCAAATTGTGGGACTGTTATAAAACATAAAATGTAAACACATTTATCCTGCCTACGTTGTCTTTTTTCTAAGTTAGATTCCTTTCAGTGAAAATTTTAGAGAAAACTCTTTAGATTTTGTAAGACTGTAATGACCAAAATGGAGCAAGTGCAACAGTGTTTTTTTCCACTCAACATCACACAATTCAAACTCTCTTATCACCACAAGTCTCATATTTTTTTAAACATTTGTGTTTTTTTAGTTGTAGGTGGACATAATGCCTTTATTTTATTTTTATGTGGTGCTGAGGATTGAACCCAGTGCCTCACACAGGCTAGGTGAGCACTTTACCTCTGAGCCACAACCCAGTCCACAAGCCTCATATATATATATATATATATATATATATATATATATATATATATATATATATATATATATATATATCAGTCCAGTGTTTAAAATGGTTAATGCTATGGAAGATCAATCTTATTTCTCAAAATTGTTTAAATAAGATTTCAAAACATGTTTACTTTTGATGGGAAATGTGAATTTAGTTCCTTTAGGGTGTATACATATCTGTTGGTGTGTTTTCAGTGTAAACCTTTTCTATGATCTCCATCCTGCTTTTCCCAAACCAGGAACTATATGAAGAGAAGAGCTCAGCTTAATCTGAAGTGCAATTGATAGGTTACCTTTTGGAAAGTATTATTTTTGCATTCTGTACTTGTTCAAAATTTAATTACTTGCTTTCACAAGTAAACTTTATTGTGTAAAGAATGAATATTAAATCTTTATGAAACTCACTATCGACATTAATTTTACAGAGTTTCTCTGAGAGTCATCTACAAATGACTCTTTATTATCAATCTGGAGATAAATGTTACAGAGCAAAAAAGTGAGTAAATGGACATATCAAAAATAAGAACTATATATTGTATAAAATTTATTGTGTAAAATAATGATTTTAAACATGATCACTTGTATTTTTAAATTACTGAACAAATGTACCTATTAAAAGGTAATTAGAAGAAGGAGAGAAAGATATTAAGTAGTATATCTTATTAAGACACAGCTATAGGTTATATTGGGAGTGTTGCTCTTAAATCCAATTCATTCATACTCACAGGAGATCACACTAGAACTGCAAATAAGAAAGAAAAGGGCTGGGGATATAGTTCATTTGGTATAATGCTTACCTTGCATGCACAAGGCCTTGGGTCCAATTCCAAGCACCACAGGAAAAAGAAAAAAGAAAGAGGAGAAAAGGGAATACATAGAATATATAACAACAATGGCAGAGAGTATGTGGAGTAAATGTAGCAAAAAGAAACAGGTATGTACAGTAGAGGCAGAGAAATTAAACACATAGTAGAAGCAAAACAAAACAATGTATTCAAAATGTGAAAAGAGTTTGTGAGTTTTCAATTCCAAATTGGATGGGAGCGTAGAGTAAAATTTTTCTCTGTTTTCTACTTTAGTCACTGTTGGAAAGAAATTAAGGAGTAAAAATGTAATCATGCTGAGTAAAACTTAAACAGCCATAAATGATTATATAACCATGGCCAGTCTTGAAAAAATACAATGTAATGAATGGCATAGAAAATTTTTCTACTACCCAGGACAATATATGTAGGGCATAACAGCAAGTGGGAAAGCAGAAAAGAATTTGAATGACTGTGTAGTGATCTCCATTTCAAAAGCATTTTTCTCTAACAAAAAAAAAAAAAATGTCTTTGAAAGACTGGTACTCCTTCTCAACCTTTACTTTTTTGACCATTATAGGGGGAGCCTGGGGCTAAACTCTTGCAAGGCAAGTTAAGATAGAGGACTTAGAAGCAGCCTAATCACACAACAAAAATCTCAAACTTTCATAAATCATCTGTTGGGAACCCTAATTGAAATGTACATTATGACACAGCACGTCTTTGCTTCTACTTTTTCATTATATCTTAAGTGATTCCAATGATCCTGGTTTATAGAACACATTAAAAATAGACTGGGAAAAGATTTCCTATAGCAAATGTATATGCAGAGACATTTGAGCCTAGAGTTCAGGATATAACCAAATCAAGTGAAAACATACATTTTCTTTGCTTTCTGATCATGATTTTTTGGCAAGAAAAAAGACTCAAAGGTAAATATATTGAATGTAAATTTTTAAAATACATTTTTTAAATTGTGAGTTAATAGGGAGAGGAAATTATCAATACACAGAAAGTAAAATGAAAAGAATAAAGACCACAGATCCAGAAATTGCTTTTGAAAAGCTTCATGTAGGGGAAATGAGAAAGTATTGCTGTGTCCTGCACAAAGAGGGATCAGAGAGGTGTGAGCCAGCTGAAAAATTAAATGTCTGAAATAATTAATAAGAAATAAAAGGCAAAAGGCACAAGGGATGTTTCAACAATGGGACCTGGTGGGCAGATTGGACCTGATGGATTCGATCTCTAACAAAGAAAAAAAAAAAAAAACACAAATGCTTTATTTAAAGCAAAGCACACCACAGGGATTTATTTTTAGGAAGGTTTCTTCAAGGTGTACAAATTAAGCAGAAACAGGGTAATTGGGCCTAATCTATTTGTATTATATCATCTTCCTGCTCTTGACTGCTGGTAACTCAAAGCTTTTGTGTGTCCCCATATTTCTTTCACCACAAGGCGGCAGGCATATGAAATTGAAGCTATTTGACCCATAAATCCCCTGCCAGGCATGGAATCTGCTGCATTAACAGTAGCCACCTTCAAATGGGCATGTTTTTTGGCACCATTGTGCTGAGAGAAACCCAAAAGGGGAGTCTGGCTCTCAAAGGCTATGGCATTCAAAGCAATGTTTCATATGTCATTCATGACAATAAAGAAACAAAAGAAGTTAGCTAGGTAATTTGGGATGTAATGGTAAGGAATCTGAGAGAATGCAATTCAGCTATTTTCCATTTATCTGTTTTCAAACAAAAGGAGAGACTATTACTATTTCAGAGATGTTTGGAACAAGGGGGGACTGGTACAACTGGGGTAACTTGCATCCACTAGTTTCTATTCTACTTAAGTGCCAGGCATGGCATAGTATTTGACTTTAAGATGAGCCATTCAGATGAGAAACAGCATTTAAGAATCACTGGTTATTTTAAATGACAGCTACAAAAAATTTTCTGCCACATTTTTTTTTTTATCCAAAAAAAATGTGGCATTTATACACAATGGAGTATTACTCTGCATTAAAAAATGACAAAATCATAGAATTTGCAGGGAAATGGATGGCATTAGAGAAGATTGTGCTAAGTGAAGCTAGCCAATCCATAAAAAACAAATGCCAAATGTCTTCTTTGATATAAGGAGAGTAACTAAGAACAGAGTAGGGACGAAGAGCATGAGAAGAAGATTAACATTAAACAGGGATGAGAGGTGGGAGGGAAAGGGAGAGAGAAGGGAAATTGCATGGAAATGGAAGGAGACCCTCAGGGTTATACAAAATTACATACAAGAGGAAGTGAGGGGAAATAGAAAAATAATACAAGGGGGAGAAATGAATGACAGTAGAGGGGGTAGAGAGAGAAGAGAGGAGGGGAAGGCAGGGGGGATAGTAGAGGATAGAAAAGGCAGCAGAATACAACAGACACTAGTATGGCAATATGTAAATCAATGGATGTGTAACTGATGTGATTCTGCAAACTGTATATGGGGTAAAAATGGGAGTTCATAACCCACTTGAATCAAAGTGTGAAATATGATATATCAAGAACTATGTAATGTTTTGAAAAACCAACAATAAAAATTAAAAAAAAATAATTTCTGATAAGCTAGACTTTTAATGAAAATATTAAAAAACTGGAAAAATATATCAAAACAGCTTCATTTTTTAAAACAGTATTCTTTATAGATTTCATTCCTTGAACAGAAAATCTGTTTTTCTAGTATGCATAGCAATGACTTTCAACAATAAAGTATTATTGATACCTAAAACCTGTACCCTTTTATCTCTTCCATTTTGATTATAGTATCTAAATATGTTATACTTCTTATACCTGTTTCTTAGGTGGGGGACCTATCTCTTCCCACATGAGTGGACTAAGAAATTTTAAGTTTCTTAAACTGGAGGATACAGGAAAAGAAGATGCACCAGTGTCCTACATGAGCATGGCAAAACAATAATAAGATTATTTACTTATTATTTATTTTAAAAGTGTATATTTAAGCTGACTAGATAAAATATCTTTCTTTGTTGAGAAATAAATCTGATCTTCTTTTGGAATCTTAACTTTTACTTAAAATCTTTGGACAAATGGAAGGACAAGATACATACTTATTAAAAATGGATTGAATCATTCTCAGAGGTTTCACTTGAGATATGTCTCATTACATGTTTCCTTCAGCCCTGTTATTCTACAAGGGTTCTTCATTGCTCCTCTTATTAGAGATCACTAAGCTGTCCCTTTTTCTGCACACTTCTTTTGTCTCCCTTTCCATGAGACACATAATATTCACAGTGTTTCTTTAGTATTTTTCAGTTATGTGACTGTGTTTAACAAAAGCCAGCAAGAACTGAAACACATAATTGATCAAGGATAAACCATTGAACTCAGCTCCATATTGATTGAGAAAGAATGTGTGAATGGTATTGTCATATTCATCTTATGTTTAGTATATATCCCATTTGCTTTTCAGTATTTCAGGATGCATATGCTTTCTCAAAGGTGATTAAATTTCCATGTTTATGTTAAATTTTTAACTTCCTGTTGAATGAAGTATGTAATATTTATTTACTAACTCCTCTGCAAGTACCATGAGCCCACCATCAAAATAAAAGTTTTCCTTCAATGTAAAGCAATAGTGAAGATATAAGCAAGGACATTCAGATCAGGTAAAGTTTGCACTACAACTTTTCTGGAAAATAACTACATTAAAACAATTGAAATGCTGGTAGCCTTCCCACACATAATATTATTTTCCCAATGTGGTAGGAGGAGTAGACCTAAAACATTAGCATTTATATCTTCATCAATGCTTTAGAAGAATTATTTAAGGAATAATAAAAATATTTTTTTAAAAAGGTAAACTATATCATAGATAATTTTACAATTAAAGCTACTAAATTAAAGTCACCGCATCTGTTATTTGAGAGTGTTTCCCCACCACAAGATAAACAAAAAAAGCTTAAGGGAGACCTGAACTGTTCTACTATATTTTTAGTGGACTGATAAAAACAAGTTTGCTTAAACCCAGGAGATAAGGCCAGTCTGAGAATCACACCAGAACTTTTCCCAAAATCAATTTCAATTCTATTATAACATCTATTATTTTGACTAATTCCATAAAACTGTGTTGTATTTATGCACAAGTTTATTTGTTCCCTTAACAAATAATGTGGTCGTGTCTATGGTAAAAAATCATGCATTGTTTTATCATTGGTACAGTGTGTTACCTCTTTTCTGTCAAATACTACTATCTTTGGAAGAGAAAATCAGTTCCTGAAATTTTGACTAAGATGTGTACTTTCAAAATTACATACACTTATCTTCAAAATATTTGCTCATCTCTATTCTTCAATGTTTGTTTGTTGGGTTTATTTTCATTGGTGGCTACTGAAAACAGACGCTTTTGCATGCTAATCAGTGGTTCTACAATGAAGCTTTACCCATAGACCTCTCTGATTCACTGGTGGCCTTGATGAATTCAAGATTCAGGAAATTGCCCACTAAGCACCTAAATGTGTCCCTTCAACATGAGAAGATGTAAAACAACATGGTAAACATAAGCATCTTAGCAGTTACTGTACTTTAATTGCATCCCATTTGAAACCTTGTGTAACAATCAGGAGCACAGTCTCCTATTCCAAGGACCCAGCCTCACCCTCTACTCATTTAATCAATCTTCATTCTGGTCACTGAAAATAATCTATCCTCTATATTTCTGGGAACATTTCCTTCATACTGGCCTGCATCTCCTCCATTTTGCAGTGTTGCTTTCTCATTATTCATCTCTATACATGCATATGCCCTTCTCATTCACCCTGTGCCCAACATTTTAAGTGATTTAACTAAAATGCAAATGTGACCATGAACCTCTCTTTAGAACACAAAACACCAATCATCTTAAATTACCAAGAATATTTCATAGCATGAATTCTGCCTAAGACTGTATGCTTATCTCTTTTTCCCTGCCTTCAATGCCCTCACCATATCCTATATTGTTGAAAAAGATTGAACATTTTAATACTTGACTTTCTGTTGGGCTACAGCCTTGCAAGCTTTCAGCATTTTCTGCTCTATGTCTGGTAACCTCACTCCTTGAGTCTCTTCTCAGTCCTACCTTGAGAAAATTCACCATCCTTAGCACTCTTTTTCTCTCTATCACTTATAATGATCTCAGTCAGTTATGGGTTCAAGTAAGTAAAAGAGTAACACAAAAATAATTTAAAAGGATTCCTCTCAAGTCCAGGAACAAAAAGAATAGACAGGAAAAGAAATGATTTACATGTCAAGTGGTAAATACCCAGGAGGACTGCTTTTCCCAGGAAAAGCAAAACAAGTTTAAGTCAAAAAAATAAACATAATTATGGTAGGCTTAACCAAGCACATTAAGTCCTAGGAGAAGAAAAGAAAAAAAAAAAGGAACAGGGTGTTCATTGATAAATGTATAAAATGTTTCAGAAATTTTGGACAATGATGTGCAGGTCGTATGTTCAAGTCACTCAGTATTATTTAATTGTGGTCTATTTGATACTAATATTCTAAAGGGTTTGTTTGATGTATGTAGATGCTTCATTTTCTCAGGGATAAATACTTGTAATTTTTATATTGTGTTATATACGATTCCCTTATGCAGAATAAGATGATCTATTTTTGTCTTTTCTGACTGATTAGGCCTTAAGTCCACTTTATCTGGTAATGACAATATAAATCCTTGCTTGTTTTCAAGGTCCATGTGAGTTTTATGTTTTGTTCCATCCTTTCACATTGAGGCTGTGAATGTCTTTGCCTGTGAGGTGAGTCTCTTGTAGACAAGATATTGCTGTGACTTGTCTTTAATGCAATCTGTCCAACTACATCTTTATTGGATAATGTAGATCATTTACATTAAATGTTGTTATTGAGATGATTTTTATTCTCTGCCATTTTGATTTATTTCTACCATTAAATTGGATTTAATTCTCCTTTGATTGACTATTTTAGTGTACTTTATCACTCTACTGGTTTTATTTTTTTTTTTTTTTGTCTTGGGTTCAGTGTCTATTCAGTCTTTGCTGCCTCCATTCATTAAAATTCCAGGCCAGATGAATTTCCAGCAGCTAGTCCTGTAAGCTGTCAGCTTAGAGGGGGAAGGATAGAGCCCAGTGGGTTTCCATTACAAGTTGTCCCCAGTGTAAACTTCTCTCCACATTTGATTTTCTCCTGGTCATTTAAGCACACTGTGTGTTGTGAAATGTGTGCTTACTGGGGCTTTATTTTAGGCCAAACTCAGGTTTGCCGGAAATCAGCTCCCTCAGCACCTGTGCCCTGCCCCCCACCAGCTGAAAAATCATTCTTATCTTTTTCCTCCACATGTCACCCAGAGAGATGGTGGCTTCTTTCCCTCACGTGGATATTGTGCAGTGCATTTTTCAGGTTTGCCAGGCAATATACTTGATCACTATGTTTTTCATACCCGGACATGCCTCAGGCCTCTCAAAAATGTGAGTCCTTTTAATTCCCCTGTCCCTCCACTGTGCTCATGGGAGGACTTCTTTGGCTGGTGCTTCTGGTCTGGCCGTGGTAGTTACTGTGCTGCTGGGAATTTCTTCATTATTTTATAATATCCAACCACCTGAGTCCCTGATCTGCTTTGAATGTCTAGTTTTAAATTTCAATACAGCTTCCATTATTTTTTAACTCACCTTGCTAAGAAGCTGTTTGTCTGCTTTCTTGGTTACACTATATGTAGTAGTCAAGAAAGTGACTTCCTCTATTCTGCCATCTTGAAAATATTTGATCAGTTGTATTCTTGATAATTACCAGACTGACCAGAGTGAGATGGAATCTTGGTGTAGTTTTAATTTGCATTCCTCTATTTGCTAGAAATGTTGAACAGTTGTTTTAATTGTTTTCTACCTTTTGTTTATATTCTTCTCTAAAGTGCCTGTTTATTCTCTTCATCCCTTTATTGATTGGGTTATTTGAATTTTGTTTGTTTGTTTGATTGATTATGTTTTGGCATTAAGTTTTTTTTTTCAGTTGTTTATAATCCTGGAGATTAATGCTCTATCTGAGGTGCCATTGACAAATAATTTCTTTCATTCTGTAGCCTCTCTGTTCACATTCTGGATGGTTTCCTTGCTGCAAAAATACCACCTCATTTATTGATTCTTGAATTTACTTCTTGTGCTTTAAGAGTCTTGTTGTGAAATTCAGTTCCTAAGCCACCATGATGGTGAGTTGAGCCTGTCTTGTCTTATAATAGGCCTAGAGTCTCTTTTCTAATGTCTAGGTCTTTGATCCACTGTGTGTTGAGTTTTGAGCAGAGTGAGAAATAGGGGGTTAAATTCCTCCTACTACATAAGGGTTTTTAGTTTTCTCAGCACCATTTGAGATATATATATATATATATATATATATATATATATATATATATATATATATATATATACATATACACACACACACACACATATGCGCACGTGCACACACATGCGTGCACACACACGGGTTTCTCTCTGTGTCTTGTTTTGTGTTCTGCAAAGTTATTTTTGTATGTTGCCAAGTTAATTAATCACTCACTCTGCTTTTTTAATCTTCTGTAATTCCATTTTTTCAATTCTTACCCTTTTTTTGTACCAGGAAACTAATCACTAAGATTCATTCCCAGCCATTTATTTTTTTAATTAATTTATTAGTAAATAATAATAATAATGAATGAATTAAGGTCTCACTGAATTACTAAGGCTGGCTTTGAAACTGCAAAACTCCTGCTTCAGTCCCTTAAGCCCCTGGGATTACAGGCATGTACTACTGCAACTGGCAATTCTGACTTTCTTTAAATTGCAATTTTCTTTTACTCTCATAGATCCAGTTTCTTGAATTAGTTTTTGGAACTCTTGGGAATTTATGTTTCTATAAGCTCAGAAGTTATCTTTATTGAAACATTTTCACCATATAAATGTAAAGGTTATTATTATTTAATTTCAGAGGAAATTATGAAATATCATTTTACTGTGTGCTAGCAACATGTATCCTTACTTTTACTTAGGTTTCTACTAGTAATGGGACAGAGACCAACCTATTGCATAAATATCACGGGACAAAGGATAAAATCCCTATAAGGAGTCTGGATATTGATACAATAAAATATAAGAACCAGGAAAAAAAATGTCTTGAGACTACTGAAATTTTTAACAGAAAAGAATTGTTACCTTCCAAGGACACACAAATTGAATGTTTCTATAAGAAACAGAAACATTCCAGAATAATGAACAGTTGGGTATTTGTAAAGCTGAGAGCAAAGTGCAAAATTTTACACTGGAGAGTTAAAAGCAAAATGCAGAAAGATCAGAAATAGATGTAAATCACACTCTGCCTGACTGGCTGTGGCTGTACACCATCACAATAAAAGTCAGACAATTCAATAAGTAAATAAATAAGTAAATAAATAAATAAATAAATAATCTAGAACTTGCTTTCCAGAGAGCAGAGATAAGGACTTTAGTTCACATGAAGAAAATAATATTGATGTATCTAACCTAAAAGTTAGTAGTGAGATTCCTTCCCAATGGGTTACAAAGTCTGAAATAAAAACAAGTGAGCTAGAAAATGTGTCAGACAAGAGGTACTCTGAGAGGTTCTTTAATTTGGCTACAGAAGTTCTGTACTTTGGCTACAGAACAGGTAAACAGACACTTAAAACAAAAACAGTGCCAACTGAATGGGATGGAACACAGGTATCCAAACGAACAAAGAAAAAGGAATGAACACCTCAGAAAGCAGGAAGCTTTTAGAGAGAAGATTTCTAAACAAAAAGTGAAACTACATTGCTTGAAGATCAGTTGCATGACTACCACAAAAATGTTGACAATAAAAAAAGAGTTCTTGTTGCAAGGGGGCAAAATTGCAACATATGCCCCCTTTCATATGTTTCACTAAATAGGTTCTTAAACAAGAAAATGACCATCTGTAATGCTAGGCACTGCAATAGATATAATCAATTCACAGCAAACAATTCTAGATTAATTGTAAGCACTGTAAAACACACTTAATCATGATAGGCTAATGACAGACTTTCCCTCTACATGCTAAGTTCAAAAGTCTTAAGCCTTAGGCTTTATATCCAGCAGATGCACACTCACTCAGACCATGGTTACCTGATCTGGAACCAAGGTAGGCTTTTCCTGGCATGGAGTGGACGACCAGTTGAGGAGAGGGTTGTAAGGAGCACTTGCAACACCAAGGTTCAGATGAGGCAGTAGAGTTTGAGTGTGGTGAGGATCATGCAGAAGCTCAGAAAGTGATGACAAGTGATGGGATGTAAGGTACTCATTAGGCTCTCCAGCTCAAGTGTATCCTTGTTTTGGCTGGCTGAATTCCTGTTCATTTGCTCTATTATTTATACTAAATTTGGAGGCTTTTGACCATCTTTTCAATTCTTATCAGCTACTACCTGATTTCTTAGTGACATAATTTACCCTGGGGTCAGAAACATCTGGTCTGGTGGTCTCCACCCTGATCTTCTCACCTTTTTCTCTTATCAGGCAAGGACAGCCTGCCAGGGGATTCACTCTGTTTCTAAGGGTGAGGGTGTCGGGGTTTTTAGCACCCCATTTCCTCCTGACCTGCGGGAGAGATGGGGAAAGCACACCCCAAACAGGAGGAGCTAAGAAAGGAGAGGGCTGACTGCCCGCCCGCACCCAGTCTTCCCTCACTGGAGGACAATCAGACGCGTCAGGGAGACCAGTCAAAGCATGAGCTCATTTATTGAGAAAACACACACAGCTAATATAATGTACAGGAGCCAATCAGGGTAAAGGTCAGCAGGGTGGGGAGAATTTATATCTACATCCATCCTACAGGCAGTAATTGGACACACAAGCTGTCCAAGCTGTCCGTGAGGGCAGAAGGGTTCTGAGCATATTCTAGAAGTAGTCTGATTCTTCATCACAACCCATGGCAATGCCTTCTTAGCCACATGTGGCCCCAGGACTGGGAAGCAGGTAGCAGCCCGCAAGTTAAGTGTCCTTTTTCTGATGCAACATGCCCCACGTTACATCAAGCCCTACATGAGGGGAAATAACTTGTTTGTGGCCATCCTGAAGGGCTCTGTGTGTATACCTGGTGAAACTTCAGGTTTCAAACTGGAGTTTTTAAAGTGGAGTTGCTTAGGCTCAGGCCTAAGGCTATATTCACAGTCTCTCTCCAGGTAACTTGGCCATGGGGGTGATGGTAAGAAAAAAATTAATTTCTCTTGTGCCTCATATATTCTTACCACTGGAAATTGCTGCCTTAGGTGATTGATTCCCAGTTCAATGTTCAATCAGTTTCTTCAGAACAGGAACGGGCAGGAATGTTTAATGATATTTTACAGTATTGTCATTTCCATTCATGTGTATTATACAGACATATATAGTCCACAAATTGAAAAGGCCTTATATGCAAGATTAAATGCCAGTGTTCTCTTAGCTGAACTTGGTCACACGACTACAAGAAACACCTTTTTTTTCATTACCTGCAGCCTGAGGCACTGGATTTCAATACCAAACACCTCAACCAATCAATCAATCAATAGATATAAATAAATCAATAAAAGTTTCAGCCAAGAATCTGTCATTCTGACCTCATTCTTATGTCACCTCCTTTCACTAAACAGAAGACTCAGTAGGCTCAGCATGAGAGGATGAAGATATAGGCTCTGTCCACTCAAGAGTAGTTAAGTCAAATCTAGTGCATGGGCTGTGGTGAGGGACAGGCTTTGACCATTTGGTGTGGTGTTTGTCTCTGGAGGCTACCAGCATTGGTATTCACCATTAGGTCCCTCTTTTATGTTCAGTAGATCTAGTTTGCTCTGCTGTGCAGGTGCTGGAAGATCTACTGAGAGAAAATTCGGCATCTCAAAAACCAGTAAGTGGTGAGTGTGCAGTGGTATCCTGAGACTGGGGGGGTTAGGCTCCTTGAAATTAGGTTGACTGACTATAGTGGGGCCTGGCAATTGAGGACGGGAATCCATGTGGTGGTCTCTAGAGTCTGCAGGCTTAGGTCCTCCTCTGGGCCAAGCCAACCCTGAGTCCTTACTGGCCAATCAAGTTTGATTGTTTTTATGTTTGGTTTTATCATTCACTCATATCAAATACTTTTCTTGATATTGTTGCATTTGTATAGACCCTTTTATTACACTTAAAAACAATGGTTTATACATTTATATAAATTTATCTATGAAATTTTCTGTATTGTGGTTTCTTGGTCTTTAAATTATTGTAGTGTTATAGTTCTATAATATACATTAATGTCAGGTAGTGAGTGCTGCTGCTTTTTATCTTAAGATCAGAGTCCATGGCTAATTTTATATTTATGTAATCTTCCAGCAGAATTTTAGAAATTTTTGCTTTGTTCTCTGGTTCAATTAAAAGTAAAGCATTTTGAAATTTTAAAGGAGTATTATTATTAATTAGCTTGGTCAAAATGGTCAACTTTATGAGTTTTTTCATCTATACATGGGTTGTGTAGCTCAGTCTTTTATGTGCTTCTATGTATTATTTTCTCAAATTCCACACATTTCTTTTTTAAATATGCTTACCTATGAAATGCAACATTCACGTGACATATATAAAAAACTTACATGGTGAGATAGACTATTTTTTTCCACTGGATTAAATGTGAACTAAAAAATTGTGTCATCTTCTAGAAACCATTATTTCCCACAGTTTAATATTTATCTCTTACTAAATATATACCTTTTCAGTAAAGACTTTATGTTTCAATGGTTTGGGGATCCATTCTCTTTTCTGTGTTAGACTTTTGGCCACTGGAAGATAGTTCTTAGTTTCTATTTTGTCTTATAATTCATGGTGTGGACCTTCTAGGTAGCTACAGAAATAATAGTCGGTTAATAATAAACTTTATCAGATTACCATAAAAATCGATGTAAGACACAGTTCAAAACATGAATTTCATTTAAGGCTAATTATGGCACAAATAGCATTAGGATTTTCAAGGCTCTAATGCCTGTAAATAATTATGTAGCTTATTCAAAGGATACTGAATTAATTTTATAAAAGAATGAAAGGACTTGCTGGTCATATTCATAGGCAGTCATCTCTAAGAAGAATTTAGTCTTTGAAATGAGGGTTTGAGTTTCTGAAAGTATTACTTTTTATACTATCTCTAATGGGTACAAGCACATGTGTGTTCATGAACTCACATGAATTTCACATGCAAAATCCAAAAAAAAACCTCTGAGAATAATATACAAGTAAAATTAATAAGAAGTAAAACAAGTAACCTAGAAGATAAAAATTAGAAAACATTAAGTAGAAAGAATGATTTTAAAAGGGTTGCATTGTTTTGTGAGACAAAATATCATTACATTTTATTTGTATTATATCTGGCATTTAGATTATCTAACAGATTCATACTGAAACATGAGTAACAAAATAAAACAAATCCCATATCCATACACACTATTTATTAGGAGTTTTATTTTTCTAGAAATATATTTTTTTAATTATACTTAAATAAGTGAGTCTTGGGAGGTGTGTGTGTGTGCATCCCTCCATAATATAATATTTATTATATTAATTCTAGACAAGAAAAATCTATAGAAATTGAGAATAATTGCTTAGCTTCAGAGTGTTTAGTTATATAGAGAAGACAATAAACAGGCTCTGAATTTCTCTTTGAAGTATGAAAACTGATCTCAAATTGATACATTCTTTTAATGTGATTTCATTCTTGACATTTTTCCTCATTATTTTGGGTTCTTCTTTTTGGAACTATGTCACATGTGAGTACATGTGAGAGGTAGGACCTAGATTTTACCTGTTCCTTGAAGTGATTCCTAAAACAGAATATATATATATATATATATATATATATATATATATATATATATATATATATATATAATAAAATTGTATATATATACAATTTTATTTTATAAATGTGAATACTAGAAAATTTTCAGTTAGCCTTGTGCCTGACATATTACTTTTACAGTAAAATTATCAAGCTGTATCCTCACAAGACCAAAGAGTAGAAAATGTATAGTAATTGTTATATTATTTCCATTAATAAATAATTGATATAACTTTATATTCAATGTTAAATTCAAATCTCTTTCTGGCTAGGCTGGGAGAAAAATATGCCTTAAAATTAATGCAGCCTAAGGCTCTCAGGTTTGATTTCCAGATCTCAAAAAAAAAAAAAAAAAAAAAAAAAAGAAAGAAAGGAAAAGCTCTAACCCAAAATATATCATTTTGGCATCATTCATTTTAGGATTGGATGCCATCTACTGTCACTCAGAAAGAAGGCTCACTGTGTTCAAACTCAGAAAACGTGGTCAGAAGTTCTATCCAGTCAGAAGCATGTGGTGAGAAATGCCCAGTCCCAACCATAGCCAGTAAGGAGAGGGTGGGTTTCTGCAATCTGGCCATGGGCCTTTTCTTTTGAGCCCACCATTCTAATTAGCTCAATCTATAAAATATTTTTTTTCTCAGTAAAGGAACATTTATTACATACCAAAATTAAAACCAAACTACAAAACGTTTTAGCCTAATGAAGCCTACACAGTTTTCACCTAAACAAATTGGCTCAATAAGTTGACTAAATTCTAAGATGCTTAATAAAAAAGATATAAATTTGAAATGACAGGATTGTCCAAAGGGAAATAGTGTACTTATAAAATTTATTATTCTCACCATAAAATATATTTAAACTATTTTTTTCTTTTTAAATTTGCTTTAATTAATTATACCCAACATTAGAGTGCTTTTATGTACTTTGAAATATTAAACATACATGAGATATATTTTCTAATTCTTCTGATTGTTCATTTTGTAGAATCTCATTGGTCATGAAATCATATATGCATAAAGTAATGATATCTGCTTCATTCTACTATTCTTTCTATCCCCATATCCTTTCTCCTTTCTTCACTTCCCTCTATCTCATCTAAAGTAACTATATTCTTTCATGGTGCCTTCCTCCCTTAATGTGAATTAGCCTCCACATAATAGTGAAAACATTTGGCCTTTGTTTTTTGGCTTATTTCACTGAGGATGACATTATTCAAGCCCACCCATATATTGGCAAATATCATAACTTTGTTTTCTTAAGCAGAGTACAATTCCATTGAATATATATAACACATTTTCTTTATGCAGGACAGCTATGTTGGTTCCACAGTTTAGCTATGGTGAATTGAGCTTCTGAAAACATTGACAGGGCTGCATCACTGCACTATGCTGATTTTAATATTTTTGCTTTAAACCCAGGAGTAAAAATACCTAGATAAAATGGTGATTCCATTCCAAATTTTCTGGAGAATCTCCAAACTGCTATCCATATTGGTTGCCCCAATTTGCAGTCTCAACAGCATTGCATTGTAAATTTCCCCCACATCATTGTCAACATTTATTGTTGCCTGTGTTCTTGATGATTGTCATTTTGACTAGGAGAGAGAAAATCTTAGTGTTGTTTTGATTTGCATTCCTCTAATTCCTAAAGATGTTGAAACTTTCTTCATAAGATTATTGATCAATTGTATTTCTTCTGCGAAATCAAACTAATTTCTGAATATGTATTGTCATTAAAACCATTATTATATTCCAAAAACAGGTCATAAAATCAGTGTATTATAAACATTAAAAGAGTAGTTGATATATTAGGTGTTCCATGAGTTACAAGCAATTAAAAAACACAAAATTTAAATCACAAGGTTTTAAATAAGAAAACACATATTTTGGAAAAATTAGTTCAGTGTACCTCAAAGAGACATTTTAAGATATTTGAAGTTCATGGTATACTAGTAATTCATTAAAAAAATTCTGGAAATTCTCACTCAGTTAAGAGAGGCATAAGCAAACACATACACACACAAATGCAGACACACATACACACACAAACACACACACACACAATTAAAATTTCTATGATACTTAGTCCTAAAATTTAGTGTTTATTGGAACATTTGTGTATTCAAATGAATTTTAATCAAGACAAACGTTTTTCACATGAAGGGGTATCAACAAAACAGCCACAAATTACACAATAAATTTCGATGTAGTAATTGAAGATTAAGAAATGTTGGTTTATTTTTATCTTCCTGTTTATCCCCCAAAGCAGTCTTTATTTACCAGTAGGTAAAAGAGGGAGAAATATTAAAATGCAATGTAAGGAAATATTGGACTCCGAGTAATTTTAAGTTTAATTACAATGCCAAAAAGGATTAATCGCAAAATTCAACTATTTACCAAACAATATTCTCATTTTATCTGTTACCTAAAAACTTTAAGAAAATATAATTCAATACATGGCAATGTTAATATACTGAGAACAACTCACAGTCTTATAGTAACAAAACTCATCCACCACATAACAAAATGTTTGGGAATGTGACTCAATGGTATAGCTTTGTCTAGCATGGAAGTTCTCTAAGTTCAGTCTCTTCCAACAACAACAAAAATGCAGATTAAAAATTCTGAGTCCTATAATTGTGATGAAATTTTCTAGAGTAAAATGACATTTCATCCACTTTTCAAAACTTGAGTGCATTTTGGTTTTTTTTATTTTTTAAAAATATGATTATCTTCTTGTGGATGAGCTATCTGCACTATGCTGATATATAAAATTTTCTTTATTTCTATCATATCAACTAATAATTCCAAATAAATTTTAAGTAACTCTTAAAAGAAGGTTATATTCCCTATGTATACAGAAATTCTCTCTGATGATTTTCGCATTCAGAAATATATGGGTAGCAATGATGTTGATGTACTTCTCATATGATAACATTTTTCTCAATACTAAACAATTTTCTAATATGTATGGCATACATGTTACAGGGTATTATACAAATAGTATATGCATTAGGATTGAATATTTTTTATTTGAATAAAGCTCTCATATATTGTTGGCAACTCTAGGACTTCTCTTGAATTCTATATCTGTGGAGATTTGTAAGATGTGAGCTTTCATTAAAATCATTGTCAGTTCTTCACATTTGTAGGATTCAATCAATACTTGGAATATCCTTGATGTATTTAAAATGTTGAGCTTTGATTGAAACCAAGAGTTTTTAATCTAAAGTCTTTTTTCCAGTATGAATTTTCTGGAGATAAAACATGAAATATTTTTTACATTCTTTAGGTTTGCAAAGATTTTTTTAAGTTTGTGTGGTTTCTCTCCAGTGTGAATTTTCTGGTGCATAATAAGCCTTTGCCTAAAAGTAAAACTTTGCCACATTCTTTACATTTGTATGGCTTCTCTCCAGTATTAATTCTCTGATGAATAGTAAGGGTTGAGCTTTCTTTAAAAGCTTTATCACATTCTTTACATTTGTATGGTTTCTCTTCACTGTGAATTTTCTGGTGCACAATAAAGTGTTGCCTAAAAATAAAAGCTTTAGCCACATTCACTACATTTATATGGCTTCACTTATGTATAAATTCTATAGTGAACAAAAAGGGTTGAGATTTTATTAAAAGCTTTGCCACATTCTTTACTTTTGTAAGGCTCTTCTCTACTATGAATGCTATGATGAATAATAAGTTTTTAGCTTCTATTAAAAGTTTTGCAACATTCTTTACATTTGTATGGCTGCTCAACAATGTGAATTCTCTCATGCTCAAAAGACTTCACCTAAAAGTGAAAGATTTGCCACATTATTTACAATTGTGTGGCTTCTCTCCAGTATGAGTTTTCTGGTGAATAATAAGTTTTGAAATTACATTAAAACCCTTTCCACATTCTTGAAAAAGGTAAGGTTTCTCTCCAGTGTTAATTATCTGGTGCACAACAAGGTGTTGACTAATAGTAAAAGCTTTGCCACATTGTTTACACTGTATGGCTTCTCTCCAGTATGAATTCTCTGGTGAATAATAAGTTTTGAACATACATTTGTATGTTTCTTCTCCAGTGTGAGTTCTCTGATGCACACAAGGCTTTGCCTAGCAGTAAAACCTTTTGAACATTCTTTACATTTGTATGGCTTCTCTCCAATATGAATTCTCTGGCGTTGAGTAAGGTGTGATATTTCATTAAAAGCTTTGCCACATTCTTTGTATTTGTATGGCTTCTCTTTAGTGTGAATACTCTGGTGCACAATAAGGTCTTGCCTTGGTCATATGCTTTACATTTGTATGGCATGTCTCCAGTATAAATTCTCTGGTGTTCAGTAATGCTTGCAGTTTTATTCAAAGCTGTTTCATATTACTTATATTTGTAATGCTTTTCTTCACTATGAAAATTTAGGTGGATAAATTCAGAGCATGGATTAAGAACTTCCTCACTTTTATCTTTATAAAACTTTTAAAAATGATCAAAAAGAAGTTTCCCAGAATTTAAAAGAGGGTGAAATGTTTATAAGGTTCAGAATTTATGTTGATTTACATTATATATATATATATATATATATATATATATATATATATATATATATATATATATTTAATAAATGTAAAGACCTGTCTACAAATCAACCTGTGTGCAGCAAGACTCTTCTCATTAAAGTCTTATTCCTGACTTTGATGTACTCTACCTCAATAAAGAAATAGCCATTTTCTAGTTATTGTGTTCCAGCTCCTATGTGGACTAGAGAATCTAGAAGATGCTCTACCTCTTTGAAAATAATTTCTGGCTTGGTATCTTATTTTTTAATAATTATTTTAGATTATTTTTTCACTTCTAGACCTGTTTTTTAAATACTAAATTGAATCATTCCAATATAATAAATCTCTACAGAAACATAAATCATATAGTATTTGAAAGGTTTTGTGAAAAAACAAAATATATACAAATATAAATTCCATTTTATTGTCATTATGGTACATAAAACATTTAGTTTTGCTATGGAATTTGAAAGAATAAAGCATAAAAATGATCATAAATCTGTACTAATAGGTAAAACATATAAAAGTAGCTTGACATCAGTAACAAATCATGACAAGACATGCAAGTTACTGATTGTTTTAGAAAATCAAAGTTAGTTCAGTTGACTGAACTAACTGACCCCTTACCTCATTTGAATGGTTTCTCTCCAATGAAAGTGTTCAGCAAGGGCTCTTCACTCTTTTTTCGCACAGAACCCTAAAGTCACAGGAGTCATCACAGGACCCTAATAATAAGGTATTTTTCTCTATCTCTCTTTGATTATTTCATGCCAGTCAAGTTCACCTGGACTGACCTTAAGTGTTTAGTCATGGGATGTGATAATTACACTGGTTGTGATTCATCTATGCACATCAGAAACTTACTTTCAATTAATTTTCCATTTTTAAGTACTTTTCATACTTAAAATGTAATGACAAAGTAGATATAGAAGATAAAAACAGAAATAGAGAAGAATCAAAATATCACAATAAAAATCTTTGAATCACAAATTAAGATACATTATTAAAGAGTAGACAAAAGTATAATGATCAACAAAAACTTGCAAAGTTACAATAGTAATTTGTTTTTCATCAGTAATTTAAATAGAAATAAACTATTATGAAACACTAATCAGGACACAAATATGATGAGAAAAATTAAATGTAAAAATGTTAATTATGTCAGATCTAAATCTACAGAAGACTTTCTTTAGATTTAATGTCACAAATAGACTAAAAACCTAATAGATGAATGGAATATTCAAAATCACAAAGATGGTAATAATTATATAAAAATTATCAAAGAAAATAGAATTTTATATAAAGATAAAAGTTGCCATTCACTGGAATACAATAGTAGTAAATATCTGGTTAACTCAAATCATGTTTTTCAAATACATAAAACAAACACTGAAATAACTCAACATCATTGAAAGCAAAAAAAGTAATAGTAGGACACATTCATCCCCAATTAATGCAAATGAACATAATAGCATTAGAATAGTACTCAGGAATTAGAACACTTCAAAAACTATTATCAACCAATTAGAGTTAATGAAGCAATCTTCTCAATATTATAGGAAATATTATCTCAAGAAGACAAGTTAAAAGTGCAAAACAAATGATAGTAGTTATTAAAAATATTAAAATTGCTTTCTAACATAATGTAATTAGTTAGAAATCAAAAGTGGATGTGATAACCAAAAATTCATAAATATGAGTTCAAAGCTAGTTACAGTAATTTAGCAAGGCCCTAAGCAAATTAGAAAGAGGCAGTCTCAAAATAAATTATAACAAGGATTGTAGACCAGGGACAGTAGTAAACGCCTGTAATCTGAGCTCTGTGATAGGCTGAGAGAGGAAGATTGGTAGTTCAATAGCAGTCTAAGCAAAACTGAGGTGCTAAGCAACTCTAATTTAGACAATGTCTCTAAGGTAAACACAAAATAAGGTTTGGGATGTTGTTCTGAGGGCAAGTGACCTTGAGGTCAATTTCCAGTACCCCAAAAATAAGGGCTGTGGATGTGGCTCAGCTGATACAAAACAAAACAAAACAAACAAACAACAACAACAACAAAAACACCGAAAGCAATCTTAATTTTTTTTTGTGTGTGTGTGTGTACTTTCCATGGTAAATTGATACTTTCTTCCATACCCAGCATTGAGAAAAAATAAAATAAACAAATAAAAATTAATGTTTACCAAGTTGTGGCTAAAGTGAAAAAAACCTTATGACCAAGTGTTAGAACATAGATGAATGCCTGAGAATATTAAAATCCAAAGTGAACTAATTTGAGATTTCAACCAAATCACTAATTGTTGCTGGTATTCTGATATACCTATTTCACAAATGTAATTTTTAAAATTTACATTGAAGTACAATGCACATATAAAAACACACAAAGCATATATGTAAAAGCTCAGAAATTATCCAAAAGTGAACATAGTTTGAATCAGCCTTACTCAGCACAGACTAAATCATTTTCTGTATCTATGATCTCCAACAGCATAGAGGTTCTTAACAACTAGCATGGAAATGCTTCAATATATAAATATAAAATGTATATAAATAAAGTGAATATTAAACCAGTCATCCAGATTCAATATCTGCTTATTACATGCCATTTTTATTTTTTCTACACTTGTAACCATACTGCAACATAGGACAACCTCCCCTGCTGTATATTTCTTTTTTGGTGAGGTCATATGTATATCTGTTGAATGTCACAGAAATTAATTATACAGCTTTGACAAATAGAATGATAAAAACCTTCACTGCTTTTAAGCACTGAATATTTATATAATTCCTAGAAAACTATTTTCTTTTACAGGCAATTTTTTTGTTCCCAGAGGGATGGATATTTATCCATAATTTTATTTTGCCTGACTTTATGCAATATAATTTTAAATACAGCTCCTGAACTATATAGTATCTGTGAGAGTCAGTAAGCATGTGTGTGTCAGTAATGTGTTTCTCTTTATTGATAACTGCTTTGTATTTTAAGGGTGTACTACAAATTGTTCATTTCAACATTCAGGAACATTTGATTTATTTCCTATTTTGGACCATTAAAACTACTGGGACCATCAATATTCTTTTTTTGAGTCTGAATTACTTTGACTTAGCTCATGGGCTTTATTTATAAGACATGTATTAACAGTATTCCCCTTGTCTTTATTGCCCCTTTTGAAAATCAGTTGGCAAATTAGAAGCTACATCTAGTGAAAAAAATCAAACAAAAAAGCATAATTACTTATGATTTTATAATGCAGATCAATTTGATTACACTGTCATTGAGACTAGTTCTATACATATTTGATGGTAGAGACTTGATTTGAGATGGCAAAACTGATGTAAGGTAACTACAATCTAGTGTTTTCTTTCACCATTTGGTCTAGAATTTGAAAGCAAAATAATAACTAAAATCCAACTTCATGAGTGATTTTGGTTAAAGTTTGGAGCAAAGATTCAGGATTTTCTATTATTTTTCATGACTAGTGATATATTTTGAAATACCACTTCTATGGCACTATCCTAGCAAAAGCAGGTTAAATTCAGTGTTTCCTTACACAGTCAAGTTTCACAAAAAAGTATTCAGATGGAAAGTGATAAGGCTCAGAGGGAAGTTGAAACATCCCCACTGCCAAAAAATATCCCTAGCACCTCGGATTTATACTGTAGGGTTTTTCAGGGCTTTTCTTGGGATCCCCAATAACCCATATGTAACTTAACTATATGAATATTCCCTACCTAAGGAGTGATCTAAAAATATCCATCTTGCACAGGTTGTACAAAACAGCTACCTTAAAGAATCTCATATTAACTTGAACAGTAAATCTTAGATAATTGTCATCCAGTCAATTCCTGTCTAATTAGAACAGTAGCTCTGTCTACACTGGGGTGCCCAAGACTTCTGGCACTGCCCTCTGCCAGCGGGCTTTGTTTGCTTTGCTCATTCGTTCTCTCTGGACCTGACCTCTACCCAGAGCTGTTCAAAGTCCCCTTTAAATTGGGATCCTCCTTTAGTAGCCCTTTCCTCTTGGGCAGTGTATCTAAAAGTGTGGACCCCAGACCAGCACAAGCATCATCTGAAAATTATTATTAGAAAGGCACATTTGGAGTTTCCACCACAGACTCTCTGAATTACAAATTCTGGAGATGAGGAGCCATGATACAGATCCTGTTTTAAATAATCCTTCTTGTGATCCTGACACCCATTAAAAATTGAAAAACACTGTTTTCTCTTGTTCTCATCAGTGGCTAGAACTGTGGTGAGCCGTTCCTATAGACCGTGGCCGCCATTAGAAGATGGCGCCGGCTTCCACTGTGGCCTGTGATAAACAACTCCTTTTATGGAGAATTGGCGCACAATCCCTTACCACCCTATGAGAAAGATCCACGTGGCAGCTTGGGGTTGGTATGCGGGAGGCTTTATTAGGCTGTGCTTGGGCGCTCGGCGGGGGGTCGCTAGAAGATGATACTTGAATCAAGGCCTGAATAAACTGCTGAAAGAAGAATCCTGTGTCGTGTTTTTCCCTTGCCGGTGAGGGGTCGTGACAATGGGTGGCCCGGACGGGGAATTATATTCCTCGAACCCAGGATCCAGAACTTTCAGCAGTCAGGGTGGTGCACCGGTAAGTTCCCAGGTAAAGTGGGAATCCGCAAGCTAATAGCGGGACGCTCCTCGGTAAAGAAAGAGAGAGCGGGGAATTCATAAAACGGAATGCTCCCCTGTAAAAGGAAGAGAGCGGGGATTTTTGTACTTTCACTTTCTTTATAGTTCTAAAAACATTATGGGCGCTACTTCTTCAAGCCCAATTTTGTTGGCCCTAGATGGGTTGCTACGTTCAAAAGGACTTAAAGTAAAGCAGAGCACTTTGCAAATGTTTTTGAGAGAAGTTGATATAGCAGCTCCTTGGTTTGCCTTTTCAGGAAGTCTTACGATTCCTAGCTGGGACAAATTAGGGAAAGATCTAGATTTCGCTCGTGAGCAAGGCACCTTAGAGGGTGGTGTTATACCACTTTGGAAGTTAGTTAGAGGATGTATAACAGATGGTAAATGCCAAGAAGCTGTGAGTGAGGGTCAAGCTATTCTTGAGCAACTGCATGAGGAAAAATCTGAAGGATCACATAGTGAAGTGGCAGAGAGTATTAAGAGTAAGAGTAGTGAGAAGGCAAAAGAGCCTGAAAATAAAAATAGGAGAAGGCTCTATCCAGACTTGACTGAATTCAAAATACCTGAGGACACAAGCGGCTCAGAGTGTTCTGAGGACCTTGATATATTACAACAACTACGTAAGATAAAAATGAAAAAAGAAGAAAAAGGACACACAAGGCGCGCATGCCTACTGTAAGAAGGGGGAGGGATCTAATATTGGTCAACAGAATTCTGAGGAGGAGGAGGTTGAAAATTTAGAAGAAGATATGGTGCCGGTCGCCCCACCCCCGTATGTGGGGGGGAACCAAGGTTCCGGGAGATCTTTTCATGCGCAAGTTTGGAGGACAGTTAATACAGATATGGGACTTGCGTACCCGGTGTTTCAGAACAATAATAGAGGAAGATATCATGAGCCTTTAGACTTTAAGATAGTTAAAACCTTGGCAGAATCTATCCGCACTTATGGCATAGATGCCGCTTTCACTCTCACTCAGGTGGAGGGACTTACTAGATTTTGTATGACTCCTTCAGATTGGGCTAGTCTGGTCCGCGCTTGTGTTTCCCCAGGTAAATATTTGGATTGGAGAGCATTTGTGCTAGAGGGTGCAGTAGAGCAAGCTGCCCCAAATCACGCAGCGGGGCGCCCTGCCTGGGATAAGGATATGCTTTTGGGACAAGGCAGGTTTGCTAATCAACAAACAGGATACCCCCCTGAAGTATATGAACAGATTAATAACATTTGTATCCGTGCATGGAAATCACTCCCAAATAGAGGAGAAGTGTCTGGCAATTTGACAAAAATTATACAAGGCCCCACAGAACCTTTCTCAGACTTTGTTGCCAGGATGGTTGACGCCACAGGAAAAATCTTTGGTGACCCTGATAGAGCAATGCCCTTGATTTAAAAACTTGTTTTTGAACAGTGTACTAAAGAATGTAAATCAGCTATTACTCCTTATAAAAATAGAGGCATAGAGGCCTGGATGAAAGTCTGTAGAGAAATAGGTGGACCATTAACTAATGCAGGCCTTGCTGCTGCTGTCCTTCAATTATCACGTAAATCCAGCCAGGTTGCCGGAAAGTGTTTTGGGTGTGGTCAAGGAGGACACTTTAAACGAGAATGTCCTAATAAGAAGGGAACATCCAGAATTGAGTACACTTCTGTTGGCCGTCAACCAGGCTTATGCCCCAGATGTAAAAGGGGAAAGCATTGGGCTAATAAGTGTAGATCAGTTAGAGACATACATGGTCAACCTTTAAAAGATAGAAACATGCCAAAAAACGGCCGGGGGGGCCCCCGACCCCAGGGCCCACAAATATATGGGGCAATGGAAAATGGGACAATGGAAACCGAGTCATGGCCGTCCCTGCGCCATCCCAAGAATCGCGGAGAGCCACTGCAGGTGCCGCGGGACTGGACCTCTGTTCCGCCACCAGACTCGTATTAACACCTAAAATGGGAGTCCAACTGGTGGAGACTGAATTTAAAGGACCTTTACCACCTGGCACTGTGGGTTTGTTAATTGGGCATGCTTCTTCCGTCCTACAAGGCCTTCATGTTTTTCCTGGGATTATTAATCCGGACACGGTAGGAACAGTGAAGGTTATGGTGGAGGCCCCAAAAGGCATTGTGTCCATTTCCCCAGGAGACCGGATTGCCCAATTGCTAATTCTACCCAGTTTGCATACCCGCTTTCCTGCTGATTCCTTTTTAAGGACAAGTGATGAGATTGGAGTCACCGCAGGGAATTCTGTTTATTTGTCCTTGAATATGAATGACCGTCCTACTTTAAAGTTAACTATAGAAGGCAAATCAATTTTGGGATTACTAGATACTGGAGCAGATCGTAGTATAATTGCACAAAAGGACTGGTCAAAGGGGTGGCCGGTGCAGCTCTCGGATCAATCACTAAGAGGTTTGGGATACGCTCCAGCTCCACAAGTCAGCTGTAGGCATTTATCATGGAAGGATTCTGAAGGGCATTCTGGCACTTTTCAACCATATGTGCTTGATCTCCCAATCTCTCTATGGGGGCGTGATCTTATGAAGGACATGGGGTTTCAACTTAGTAATGAGTATTCAAGAGTAGCTCAAAAGATAATGCAGGACATGGGATATAGACCAGGTTTTGGATTAGGAAAAAAATTACAGGGATGTAAACATCCCTTGGAACCTCAACAAAAACTTGATAGACATGGGCTGGGTTTTTCCTAGGGGCCGCTGAGGATCAGGTGCCCATTACCTGGAAAACAGGGGAGCCAGTATGGGTTCCTCAGTGGCCGCTCCCCTCTGAAAAATTGACTGCAGCTTATGCCTTAGTACAAGAACAATTAAAGTTGGGACATATAAAGCCCTCCACTTCTCCATGGAATACACCCATATTTATTATTAAAAAGAAGTCTGGAAAATGGCGGTTGTTACATGATCTACGGCCATTAATGCTCAAATGCAGCTCATGGGACCCATTCAGAGAGGTTTGCCTTTGCTTTCAACAATTCCAAAAAATTGGCCAGTGATATGTATAGATATTAAAGATTGTTTCTTTTCCATTCCATTGCATCCTCAGGACTCCGAACGTTTTGCTTTTACTCTGTCTTCATGTAATCATGAGGAACCTGATCAAAGGTTTGAATGGGTGGTTTTGCCTCAAGGCATGGCCAATAGTCCTACTATGTGTCAAATGTTTGTAGGAGTGGCCATTGTTCCACTCAGACAAAAATATTCATTGTTAAAGTGTGTACATTATATGGATGATATATTGCTGGCAGCCAAAACCAAATATATGTTAGAAGCAGCTTACACTGATTTGGTACATTTATTGCAATCAAAGGGCTTGCTTATTTCACCTGATAAAGTACAAACAGGAGATTCTATTGATTTTCTTGGTGCTAATATCCCTTGTAAAACTATTACATCCCAAAAGGTAACTCTTAGGACTGATAATTTACATACATTAAATGATTTTCAAAAATTATTGGGTGACATAAATTGGATTAGAGGTTATTTACATATTCCCAATGCTGAATTAAAACCCTTGTATGAAATTCTTAAAGGTGATTCAGACCTTTCTTCCCCTCGGCATCTTACTGAGGAAGCAAGGTCAGCGCTGCTGAAAGTGGAGGAGGCTATACAACATGCTAGCCTTTGCAGGCTTCAAGAGGATAAGCCTCTTCAATTATGTGTGCTCGCCACTGTACGGCAACCCACTGGAGTTTTGTGGCAAGATGGTCCTTTGTTGTGGATACATCCATGTATATCCCCTGGAAAATCTCTTGAGTATTATCCTGATGCAGTTGCTTCTTTAGCTATGTTAGGAATACAACAAAGTATACAATTCTTTGGTTTTTCTCCAACATCTGTGATTGTCCCTTATACGTGTCAACAAATTCAAGTTTTGTGTGCTAACCTGGATAATTGGGCTGTATTACGATGTTCTTTTCCAGGAGAAATAGATAATCACTATCCTTCACATCCTCTTATTACATTTGTTAAAGAACATTCTATTATTTTCCCTAAAATCACTTCTTCTACGCCTATCCCAGGAGCTGCAAATATCTTTACAGATGGATCTAAAACTGGTATTGGAGCCTATGTGGTAAATGATCAACCTCCTATCCAACATCAGTTTGCTCCTGGCAATCCACAATGGGTAGAATTACAAATTGTCATAAAGGTGTTTGAACAATGTCCGTTTCCTTTTAATTTAATCTCAGTTTCTGTTTATGTATTTCAAGCTTTAAAGGTGTTGGAAGCAGTGGGTCCCATACACACATCAGGAGTAATGTCTTCCCTTTTTCTCCATCTTCAAACTTTGATTTGGAATCGCTCCACCTGTTTTTACCCCTTGCATATTAGAGCCCACACAGGTTTACCGGGTGCTCTCTCTGCTGGTAATGCCAAAGCTGACCTTGCTACTCGTCCTTCTTGGATGTTCCTCGTTTCTTCTTTAGACCAAGCTGGAAACTTTCACAATCAATTTCATGTTAATGCACGAGCACTTCAAAAGTGTTTTACCATCTCCCACGCTGATGCTCAACAGATTGTGCTGGATTGTCCTAATTGTGTTATTTTACATCCTCCTCCTTCTGTGGGCGTAAATCCTCGTGGTTTGCGGCCTTTAACAATATGGCAAATGGATGTCACTCATGTCCCTGACTTTGGCAAGCTTAAATATGTTCATGTGTCTGTGGATACTTGTTCTGGCATTATCCATGCTTCTGCTTTGTCTGGTGAAATGGCTGGAAATGTTATCACGCATTGCTTGGAAGCCTGGGCGGCATGGGGCTTACCACAGACCATTAAAACGGACAATGGTCCAGCGTATACTGGACGACAATTTTCTGCCTTTTGCAGCCAGATGGGTATCCAGCTGGTCCATGGTTTACCTTACAATCCCCAAGGTCAGGGCATTGTAGAGCGTGCACATAAGACACTAAAAGAGATGTTAATAAAACAAAAAGGGGGAATTGGCTTAGGCCACACCCCGAAAGAGCGCCTCTCCCTGGCTCTATTTACTATTAATTTCTTGAATTTGGACATCCAAGGGCGCTCTGCCGCAACTAGGCACTGTTCGCCCTTGGCCCCTAATTTTGGGCAAGTTAAGTGGAAAGATGTACTTTCGGGACAATGGTATGGACCTGATCCCGTGCTGGCATGGGCACGAGGTTCTGTCTGTGTTTTCCCACAGGACCGAACGGAGCCGGTGTGGGTTCCAGAACGCCTGACAAGAAGAGTCCCGACATCAATCAACCAACAACAGGAGGCGCTACAACAATCTCATGATGAGGACCATCCTTCTACTGAGTGTCCTGGTTCTAATGCTGATATTGATGGTACAGGGGACATCAATGCAGTGGTGGGTGGTAGCTCGAACGTGGACAATGCTGATGCCAGTTCATAGCAATTCTAGTGTTCTCCCCACTCTTTTTTCTACTTCATGTGAGATGTCTGCTCCTTGTGCTTCCCCTAGAGGGGACCAAGATCGGTCCTTCAATCTCTCTTGCATTAATCTCACAGGAGTTTTTTGCTTCAGTTATTCCAAAGGTGATTGCATCCACTTAAAACTTAAGAACTTGACTAACTGGGAGGACCCACTGCAGTACAGTCGGGTATCGTCGGGAGTTTTGTATGCAGCGCTTTCACAGATTGCCTCAGGGGCGTCGCAGGGCTCAGGAACCCCGACAAATACATCTGAGTTAAATATAACCACTCTGGCCATTACTTCCCAGGTGTTGATTCCGTTGCCTCCTTCTAATCAGACCTCTAATGCCACTCATTTTAAGGCTTCTCCTTATTGCACCCCTGAGTATGGCTTCCCTCCAATATTCACGCCTTGCCAAGATCATTCTTGGGAGAAACATCAGGTCGCTAAAGGTTTCTCCCTTTCCCCCTCTCTTAAAAGATACTTGCATAATTCTTCCAACAATAATTCCTCTATAGGAGCAGGTTGGTCTTGGTTTCAATGGTTGATTTCCAATGAAAAGGGGGCCACAGCTGATATTTCCGCTTTGGCTCAATTACGAGGAGTCCAAAGTTGGCTGTTTAATGTTTCTGGTAGTACCCAAGACTCGGAGCGAGGTAGGAGGCTTAAAATTTTTGCAAATAATTCACAATTATCTAATGCTACATTACCCTCCGCAGCAGTCTGTCTCCAATCTCCGTTCCTGTTTCTTTTGGCTAATGTTACATTACAGGGGATGCTTAATTGTTCTAATGTTACTTGCTACTTGTCTGAGTGTTGGAATGGCTCCTGGACTACGGCAGTGGTTATGAAAATTCCAACCTTTGTCCCGATCCCAGTTACTGCAGATCCAGAATCCTTTCCTATTGTTGAACTGATTAGAGCCCGTAGAGATTTTGGAATTATGGCAGCTATAGTGACAGCTGTGGCGGTATCTGCTGCTGCAGCAGTTACAGCTGGAGTAGCCATGGCCAGCCAAGTACAAACTGCTGCCACTATTAATCAGGTTATTCAACAAACATCCACTGTACTTGAATCCCAAAGTAAAATTAATCAACACATTTTATCTGGGATTCTGGCTGCTAATCAAAGGATAGATCTGCTTCAAGCTCAAGTTGAGGAATTGTCTGACCTAGTACATTTGGGTTGTATTGATCAACGTGCACATTTATGTATAACCTCTGTCAGATTTAATGATTCCAGAAATGCCTCCCGCATCATCGGGGAATATCTATCCGGAACCTGGTCCATGGAAGCAGAAAACTTGATCCAGTCTCAACTAACTCAGATTGCTGTTTTGAATAGTACCCGTGTCGAACCAGTGACTTTGGGTCAATTCACCAGTTGGCTGTCCTCTGCCTTTTCCGTTTTTAAGGAATGGGTGGGAGTGGGCATTTTTGGGGCAATGTGTTGCTTCGGTGTTGTACTTTGTTTGTGGCTTCTCTGTCGCCTTAAAGCTCGCCATGCGCAAGAGAAAGCTATGATTGTACAGGCTCTTGCGGCCTTAGAGAATGGCATTTCTCCACAAATCTGGCTTGCACATCTTAAACAGTGATTTCTGGGCATGGCCATTGCACCACAAGTTAATTTCACATTGCACTGGGATTGGCGTGCCCTCTTTCCTATGCTTTCTCAGTGCTGAATAGCCCTTGCACTCTGCAGGTCTTGTTACCATTGCACGCAGATGGGTTTCAGGACTGGTCTTTCTTCTCAGCTACAGACTCTTTTACCTTCCTCTGGGGCTTAGGGATTGTGTTGCCAACTTAAATTTTGTCATTATTACCAGGCTACCTGTATTATCCTACTTCTCACCGTCATCACGATGCAGGATGCGAGGCAAGGCACTGCACTTGAGTGATCCCTCAATGGACCTCAAGGAAAGCATGTCCTATTGCATGCGGGTTTGACGTCCACGCCCCGCCCTACGAAAAAAGGCGTCGGCTGATATGGGACCAGGTCTAAGGAAGGGCCCTCCTTAGGACTGAACCATACATTGCAGCCACTTCTGCACAGTGGGATAGGACCTCTACTTTCGCCTGCATTGTTTTATAAAACAGAAGGGGGAACTGTGGTGAGTCGTTCCTATAGACCGTGGCCGCCATTAGAAGATGGCGCCGGCTTCCACTGTGGCCTGTGATAAACAACTCCTTTTATGGAGAATTGGCGCACAATCCCTTACCACCCTATGAGAAAGATCCACGTGGCAGCTTGGGGTTGGTATGCGGGAGGCTTTATTAGGCTGTGCTTGGGCGCTCGGCGGGGGGTCGCTAGAAGATGATACTTGAATCAAGGCCTGAATAAACTGCTGAAAGAAGAATCCTGTGTCGTGTTTTTCCCTTGCCGGCGAGGGGTCGCGACATAGAAACTTTCAGAAACTTCCATACCTTTAACAGAACTTTCTGGGGCCCCAACTTTTATCTGTAGGCATAGCCTTACTTTAAAAAAAATATCTTTATACTTATACATAGTAGCTGGGTTTGGGTTCATCATACATGCAAGAAATTCTATTTCAGTTCATGATCCCCCTTCCCCCTCCTGTTTACCCTCCATTCCCCATTCCCCTTCCTTTACTCTACTATATTTCCTTTTGTTCATATATTTTATATTTGAGTTGGTTCTTTTTTCTTATTCATTAATGTAAAGTTCCCTATCATGCATTTATATATGCACATTACATGATTTTTAAAGAATTCATTCTGCAAATGTCTCCCCTGATTCTGCCTCCTGATCTCCTTCTTCTTGAGTACTGGTCTTTCCTTTACATTTATGATATCCTATCCTTCCCTCCTGATTTCCTTTATTGTACTCTACCTTCTGCATTTGAGAGAAAACATTCAACATTTGATTTTCTGAGTTTGGCTTATTTTGCTTAGCAGGATATTCTCCATTTCCATCCATTTATCAGCAGGTGTAATGATTTCATTCTTCTTATTGATGAGTAGAACTTCATTGTGTATATATAACATAATTTTTTAATCCATTAATTTGTTGAAGGGCACCTGGGTTGATTCCTTAATTTAGCTATTGTGAATTGTGCTGCTATAATCATTGAGGTGGCTGTAGTGCTATGATATGATGATTTTAGATCTTTTGTGAAAATACTAAGGAGTGGAATAGCTGGGTCATATGATAGTTCTTCTACCCCTAGTTTTTTGAGGAATCTCCTTAGTGGTTTTCAGAGTGCTATACTAGCCTTCAATCCCACTAAATGTACAAGTGTACCTTTCCCCCCACATCCTTGTTAGCATTTATTATTTTTTTATATTCTTGATAATTTCCCTTCTGATTGGAGTGAGATAAAATCTTAGTATAGTTTTGATTTGCATTTTCTTTGATTGCTAGAAATTGAACACTTTTTCAGATATGTGTTGGCCATTTGTGTTTCTCCTTTTGAGAAGTTTCTATTTTGTTCTTTTGCCCATTTATTGATTGGGTTGTTTTTTTGGTGAAGTTATGTTTTTTTGTATATTCTAGATATTAATCTCCTTCTTAAGGTATAGCTGGTCAAATTTTTTCCCATTTGGTAGGCTGTCTCTTGACACTCTTAATCATTTCCTTTGCTGTGCAGAAGCTTTTTAGTTTGATGGCCTCCCACTTATTGATTGTTGGTTTTATTTCTTGCACTTTGGGAGTCTTGTTTAAGAGGTTGGTGACCTTTACGATGGAGCATTAACCCTATGTTTTCTTCTAGCATTTACAAGGTTTCTGGTCTAGTTCCTAAGTCTTTGATCCATTTTTGCTTTGAGTTTAGTGTGTGGTGATACATAGGGTCTAATTTCATTTCTCTACATATAGCTATCCAGTGTTCCCAGTACAATTTGTTAAAAAGACTGTCCTTATTGCAAAATATATTTTTGGTACCTTTGTCAATTATCAAATTACTGTAGATATATGGACTTGTCTCTGTGTCTTCTTTTCTGTTCTATTGATCTTCAAGTCTATTTTATGCTAATACCATGTTGGTTTTGTTCCTATAGCTCTGTAGTATAATTTCAGATCAGTTATTGTGATGCCTCCTAGGCATAGCCTTGCTTCTTAGCTTCCACAAAAAAAAACCAGAATTATTTGTTCTTTACTTCAAAGGTGGTATCACAGTTAATTCTTTTTTCTTTTCAGTCTTTTATCACTAAAATCAACTTACCCTCTGTAACTAGAATGCATTGTTTCATTACTAGACTTATTGAAAATTTTGAGTATATATTTGACTCTTTTATTTCCTTTTGCTAAGAATTATATCTTTTTTCTCTTGTTTATCATTGAGTAGTGACAATGTGCCTGATATTTAAATTAAAAACAATTTTGATTGTCTTGCAATTTTAGTCCATCTTTAGTCAAGAAAGCATTTAAAATTTTCTATGACAAACAGATCATTTATTTTTACTTATGGCTCCTGTACTTTATTTATTGAAAAATGCTCATGTATTTTATTCTAGTTCTTGCAGTAACATTACTTCATTTAAAATTTAACCATTCTAAACTGGGTTTTGAGCATTTTTTTTTATTATTTTGGTACCAGGGATTGAACTCAGGGGCACTTGACCACTGAGCCACATCCCCAGCCCTATTTTGTATTTTACTTATAGACAGGTCTCACTAAGTTGCTTTAGTGCTTTATGGTTGCTGAGGTTGGCTTTGAACCCTCAATTCTCCTGCTTCAGCCTTCCAAACTGCTGGGATTATAGGCATGCACTACCATGCCCAGCTTGAGCATCTTAAAAGAAAACATTTTCTTATATTTAAGGACAGAAACATCATCCCAGTAATAAAAATTCTCTGAAATTTTCCTGGTTATACTGTTCCTAGTCTCCCTCTACCCCTTTTTTAGCACTCTCCCAATACAAAATATGTGACAGAAACTTATCCCAGGAATATTTCAAGTTTACATTTAAAGATCATATCCATCCTGATCATTGGCACAGCAAATTCATTTTTTTTGTTTTGTTTTGTTTTTTTGTTTTGTTTTTTGTTTGTTTTTTGTTTTTTATTTTTATTGCAGGTTGTTCAAAACATTACATAGTTCTTGACAAATCATATTTCACACTTTGATTCAAGTGGGTTATGAACTCCCATTTTTACCCCAAATACAGATTGCAGCATCACATCGGTTACACATACACTGTTTTACATATTGCTATACTAGTGTCTGTTGTATTCTGCTGCCTTTCCTATCCTCTACTATCCCCCATCCCCTCCCCTCCCATCTTCTCTCTACAACATCTACTGTAATTCATTTCTCCCCCTTGTTTTTTTCCCTTTCCCCTCACTTCCTCCTGTATGCAATTTTGTATAACCATGAGGTTCTCCTTCCATTTCCATGCAACTTCCCTTCTCTTTCCTTTTCCCTCCCACCTCTCACCCCTGTATAAAGTTAATCTTCTTTTCATGCTCTTCCTCCCAACTCTGTTCTTAGTTACTCTCCTTATATCAAAGAAAACATTTGGCATTTGATTTTAGGGATTGGCTAGCTTCACTTAGCATAATCTGCTCTAATGCCATCCATTTCCCTACAAATTCTATGATTTTGTCATTTTTTAATGCAGAGTAATACTCCATTGTGTATAACTGCCACTTTTTTTATCCATTCATCTACTGAAGGGCATCTAGGTTGGTTCCACAGTCTTGCTATTGTGAATTATGCTGCTATGAACATCGATGTAGCAGTGTCCCTGTAGCATGCTCTTTTTAGGTCTTTAGGGAATAGACCAAGAAGGGGAATAGATGGGTCAAATGGTGGTTCCATTCCCAGCTTTCCAAGAAATCTCCATACTGCTTTCCAAATTGGCTGCACCAATTTGCAGTCCCACCAGCAATGTACAAGTGTACCCTTTTCCCCACATCCTCGCCAGCACTTGTTGTTGTTTGACTTCATAATGGCTGCCAATCTTACTGGAGTGAGATGGTATCTTAGGGTGGTTTTGATTTGCATTTCTCTGACTGCTAGAGATGGTGAGCATTTTTTCATGTACTAATTGATTGATTGTAGGTCCTCCTCTTAGAAGTGTCTGTTCAGGTCCTTGGCCCATTTGTTGATTGGGTTATTTGTTATCTTATTGTCTAATTTTTTGAGTTCTTTGTATATTCTGGATATTAGGGCTCTATCTGAAGTGTGAGGAGTAAAGATTTGTTCCCATGATGTAGGCTCCCTATTTAACTCTCTTATTGTTTCTTTTGCTGAGAAAAAACTTTTTAGTTTGAGTAAGTCCCATTTGTTGAGTCTAGTTATTAACTCTTGTGCTATGGGTGTCCTATTGAGGAATTTGGAGCCCGACCCCACAGTATGTAGATCATAGCCAACTTTTTCTTCTATCAGACGCCATATCTCTGATTTGATATCAAGCTCCTTGATCCATTTTGAGTTAACTTTTGTGCATGGCTAGAGAAAGGGATTCAGTTTCACTTTGTTGCATATGGATTTCCAGTTTTCCAGTTTTCCCAGCACCATTTGTTGAAGATGCTATCCTTCCTCCATTGCATGCTTTTAGACCCTTTATCAAACATAAGATAGTTGTAGTTTTGTGGATTGTTTTTTGTGTCCTCTATTCTGTACCATTGGTCCACCCGCCTGTTTTGGTACCAGTACCATGCTGTTTTTGTTACTATTGCTCTGTAGTATAGTTTGAGGTCTGGTATCGCTATACCACCTGATTCACACTTCCTGCTTAGCATTGTTTTTGCTATTCTGGGTCTTTTATTTTTCCATATGAATTTCATAATTGCTTTCTCTATTTCTACAATAAATGCCATTGGGATTTTGATTGGCATTGCATTAAACCTATAGAGAACTTTTGGTATTATCGCCATTTTGATGATGTTAGTTCTGCCTATCCATGAACAGGGTATATTTTTCCATCTTCTAAGATCTTCTTCTATTTCTCTCTTTAGGGTTCTGTAGTTTTCATTGTATATGTCTTTCACCTCTTTTGTTAGGTTGATTCCCAAGTATTTTATTTTTTTTGAGGATATTTTGAATGGAGTGGTTGTCCTCATTTCCATTTCAGAGGATTTGTCGCTGATATACAGGAATGCCTTTGATTTATGCGTGTTGATTTTATATCCTGCCACTTTGCTGAATTCATTTATTAGCTCTAATAGTTTCTTTGTAGACCCTTTTGGGTCTGCTAGGTAGAGAATCATGTCACCTGCAAATAGTGATAATTTAAGTTCTTCTTTTCCTATTTTTATGCCTTTGATTTCTTTCGTCTGTCTAATTGCTCTGCCCAGTGTTTCGAGAACTATGTTGAACAGAAGTGGTGAGAGAGGGCATCCCTGTCTTGTTCCAGATTTTAGAGGGAATGCCTTCAATTTTTCTCCATTCAGAATGATGCTAGCCTGAGGCTTAGCATAGATTGCTTTTACAATATTGAGGTATGTTCCTGCTATCCCTAGTTTTTCTAGAGTTTTGAACATAAAGGGATGCTGTACTTTGTCGAATGCTTTTTCTGCATCTATCGAGATGATCATATGGTTCTTATTTTTTAAGTCTATTGATGTGGTGAATAACATTTATTGATTTCTGTCTATTGAACCAGCCTTGCATCCCAGGGATGAATCCTACTTGATCATGGTGCACAATTTTTTTGATATGTTTTTGTATCCGAGTGGCCAGAATTATATTGAGGATTTTTGCATCTAGGTTCATTAGAGATATTGGTCTGTAGTTTTCTTTCTTTGAAGTGTCTTTGTCTGGTTTAGGAATCAGGGTGATGTTGGCCTCGTAGAATGAATTTGGAAGTTCTCCCTCTTTTTCTATTTCCTGAAATAGCTTGAAAAGTATTGGTATTAGTTCCTCTTTAAAGGTTTTGTAAAACTCTGCTGTATACCCATCCGGTCCTGGGCTTTTCTTAGTTGGTAGTCTTTGATGGTTTCTTCTATTTCCTCCATTGATATTGGTCTTTTTAGGTTGTCTATGTCCTCCTGACTCAATCTGCGCAAATCATATGACTTAAGAAATTTATCGATGCCTTCACTATCTTCTAACTTATTGGAGTATAAGGATTCAAAATAATTTCTGATTAGCTTCTGTATTTCTGAAGTGTCTCTTGTGATATTGCCTTTTTCATCCTGTATGCTAGTAATTTGAGTTCTCTCTCTTCTTCTCTTCATTAGCATGGCTAAGGGTCTGTCGATCTTATTTATTTTTTCAAAGAACCAACTTTTAGTTTTATCAATTGTTTCTTTTGTTTCGATTTCATTAATTTCAGCTCTGATTTTCATTATTTCTTGCCTTCTAGTTATTTTGCTGTTGTTTTGCTCTTCTTTTTCTAGGATTTTGAGACGAAGTTGTTGTTTTTTTTTCTTTTTTTAAGGAATGAACTCCAAGCAATGAATTTTCCTCTTAGAACTGCTTTCAATGTGTCCCATAGATTCCAATATGTTGTGTCTGTGTTTTCATTTATCTCTAAGAATTTTTTAATTTCCTCCTTGATGTCTTCTATAACCCATTGATCATTCAGTAACCTATTGTTCATTCTCCAAGTGATGCATGATTCCTTCCTTCTTTTATCGTTGATTTTCAGTTTCATTCCATTATGATCAGATAAGATGCATGGTATTATCTGTACTCCTTTATATTGTCTAAGAGTTGCCCTGTGACATAATATATGATCTATTTTTGAGAAGGATCCATGTGCTGCTAAGATAAAAGTGTAACTGCTTGATGTTGGGTGGTATATTCTATATATGTCGATTAAGTCTAGGTTATTAATTGTATTATTGAGTTCTATAGTTTCCTTATTCAATTTTTGTTTGGAAGATCTGTCCAGTGGTGAGAGAGGTGTGTTGAAGTCTCCCATGATTATTGTATGGTGGTCTATTAGACTCTTGAACTTGAGAAGAGTTTGTTTGATGAACATAGCTGCACCATTGTTTGGGGCATATATATTTATGATTGTTATGTCTTGTTGGTGTATGCTGCCCTTGAGCAGTATGTAGTGTCCCTCTTTATCCCTTTTGATTAACTTTGGCTTGAAATCTATTTTATTTGATATGAGTATGGACACTCCTGCTTGTTTCCGAAGTCCATATGAGTGATATGATTTTTCCCAACCTTTCACCTTCAGTCTATGTATGTCTTTTCCTATCAAATGTGTCTCCTGTAGGCAGCATATTGTTGGGTCATGTTTTGTGATCCATTCTACTAGCCTGTGTCTCTTAATTGGTGAGTTTAAGCCATTAACATTTAGGGTTATTATTGAGATATGGGTTGTTCTTCCAGCCATATTTGTTTATTTATGTTACTAAACATGGTTTGTTTTCCTCTTTGATTATTTACCCCCATTTACTGTCCTACCTCCCACTGTTGGTTTTCATTGTTATTTACCATTTCCTCTTCCTGTAATGTTTTGCCGAGGATTTTTTGGAGAGATGGTTTTCTAGCTGCAAATTCTTTTAACTTTTGTTTATCGTGGACGGTTTTAATTTCATCTTCCATCCTGAAGCTTAATTTTGCTGGATACACAATTCTTGGTTGGAACCCATTTTCTTTCAGTGTTTGAAATATGTTATTCCAGGATCTTCTAGCTTTCAGAGTCTGTGTTGAAAGATCAGCTGTTATCCTGATTGGTTTACCCCTAAATGTAATCTGCTTCCTTTCTCTTGTAACTTTTAAAACTCTCTCCTTATTCTGTATGTTGGGCATCTTCATTATAATGTGTCTAGGTGTGGATCTCTTATGATTTTGCACATTCGGAGTCCTGTAGGCTTCTAGGATTTGGGATTCTGTCTCATTCTTCAAGTCTGGGAAGTTTACTCGTATTATTTCATTGGATAGATTGCTCATTCCTTTGGTTTGGACCTCTATACCTTCCTGTATCCCAATGACTCTTAAGTTTGGTCTCTTTATGTTATCCCATATTTCTTGGATGTTCTGCTCATGGTTTCTTAACAGTCTTGCTGAGCTGTCTATGTTCTTTTCAAGTTGAAATACTTTGTCTTCATTATCTGATGTCCTATCTTCTAAGTGTTCTACTCTACTGGTAGTATTCTCAATTGAGTTTTTAAGTTGGTTTATTGCTTTCTGCATTTCTAGGATTTCTGTTTGTTTGTTTTTTATAACCTCTATCTCCCTGTATAGTTGATCTTTTGCTTCCTGGATTTCTTTATGTAATTCATTGTTGAAGTGATCTTTCATTGTCTGATTTTGCTGTCTAATTCCTTCCTTGAGACTCCAGATCATCTGAAGCATGTATATCCTGAATTCTTTATCTGACATTCCATCTGCTGCATATATTACCTCTTCTAACATTGAGTTGACCTGTATTGCTTGTGGTCCTTTCTTTCCTTGTCTCTTCATACTGTTCGCGTTTCTTTCTGCCTGGTGAAACTCTTGTGTTATTGAATTTTCCCCCTATATATTTATATTGCTCTTGTATTGTTGCAAAGTCTCCCGCGCAGGCACGGGCCGCGGCTCTGCCACTCCTCCAATTGGGGCAATGTGCATTCCACGCTGGCAGGCCGCTGGGCCTGTTCTGCTGGTCGGTAGCAGGTCCGCCTACCTTGCAGGCACGGGCGGCATCTCTGCCCCTCCGCGGGCCTCTGTGCCTGTTCTGTCTGTCAGTTGCAGGTCTGGCCTGTTCTGTTGGTGGTTGCAGTTCCGCCTACCTTGCAAGCGTGGGGGGTGGGTAGCTCTGCCCCTCCACAGGCCGCTGGGCCTGTACTGCCGGTGGGTCACAGGTCCACCTACCTTGCAGGCATGGGGGGCGGCTCTGCCCCTCCGCAGGTTGCTGGGCCTGGTCTGCCGGTGGGTCGCATGTCCGCCTACCTTGCAGGTGCGGTTGGCGTCTCTGCCCCTCTGCGGGCCACTGGGCCTGTTCTGTTGGTGGTCACAGTTCTGCATCCCTTTCAGGCGTGGGGGGGAGGGGATGGCTCTGCCCCTCAGCAGGCCACTGGGCCTGTTCTGCCAGTGGGTTGCAGGTCAGCCTACCTTGCAGGTGCGGTTGGCGGCTCTGCCCCTCCGCGGGCCACTGGGCCTGTTTTGTCGGTGGTCACAATTCCGCCTACCTTGCAGGCGTGGGGGGAGGGGGCGGCTCTGGCCCTCAGCAGGTTGCTGGGCCTGTTCTGCTGGTGGGTCGCAGGTCCGCCTACCTTGCAGGCACAGGGGGCTGCTCTAACCTTCCGCAGGCCGCTGGGCCTGTTCTGCCAGTGGGTCACAGGTCCACCTACCTTGCAGGCTCGGTTGGAGGCTCTCAAGACTGTCTTTCAGTATAGAAAAGTTTATGCTTTGAGTCATTATTCCATTGGGAATATAATTTGTATTAATGCAGCTAACTACTATGATGACACATTAATCCTTAACCCAGTAGCTCTGGCTTTTCATTTTACCAGCTAGTCAGACTTAGGCAAGTTAGATAACCTCTCTGTTACAAAGTTAATTTTTTGAGATTATATGGAATAATTTCCATTAAAAATGTAAAAGTGGTTCTCCTAAAGTGACCCATAAAGATGTTATTGCTACTACTACACTACTATTACTTTTACTATACTAACATTGCTTTACTATCTCTATGTGTTTATAAGATAACTGCCTTGTATTGGTGATCCACCCTGGTCTAGGAGCAAAGGAAAACTTTCTTAGGATAATTAAGTTTGGCACTAATAACAAGTTGATCTAGTTAGTTGGCTTTAGCAACTAAAGAACATTGATAACTAGCTATCAGAACTAGCTATTAAAAGGACTGATAAGACATAATTTTTCTTTGTTCACATATAAAAATACCACAGTGAAACTGCATGTCACTTACAACCATAAGAATGGGATCCTAAATAAGTTATACTCCATGTATGTATAATATGTCAAAATATACTTTACTGTCATGCACATCTAAAAAGAACAAATAAAAAATTTAAAAAGGAAAGTCAGAAGGAATTATACCACCAAAAATAACTTGGTGAGTTTGAACTTGCTGCTTGCAGCCCCATCATATATGGGTTGATTATTCAGAAGCTCATTTGTGATTCTGCACAATGCATCTCTGTCTCTCTTTTTCATTTTTTAACCAATTGAGGCAACTTAAAAGAATGATTACTAGTAGGGGATGATTTTATGTGTAAAACTAGAAACAAGAGAAATGACTGGGATGGGGAAATTCCAAAAATGTCTATTCAAATCATAAAGAATTATAAATACAACTAAAAGAAATATGATTTAGATTCCTCATCTTATCATTAAAATTGAAGTTTTCAGATGATATATAGTTCACCTTATTAAATATGAATTTTAGATAAGCAGCAAATATTTATTCCTATCTACCAATTATCTCCTGAGATTCATGCCATAAGTAGTTACCTAATGGCCTCAGTTATTTTCAGACTTACCAGTTTTGCCCTGGAATATGAGGCAGCAAGGGAAGCCAGGTTTTAGAAGTACAGAGCCTTTGGCTGAGTGTGACACCAAGTGAAGAGTCACATGAAGTTTACAAACTGAGCTCTCACTCCACTCTATCTCTAAACTCCTGGCCATAAACCCTGTGTTCCTATTGAAACCTGAAATGTGTTGATTCTGTAATTCTTATCTTTCCCTTTCTGTGACTGATCTCCTTTATTTTCCTTTGAATATCCTTCTGATCATCTTCTACCCATCAGATTCCTGAATATCCTTCAAGGCCTATCTATAATGGCTGTTTCTCTACTTATCCTATGACATAGAGTTGTGTAGAAATGGTGAGGATTTGCAGTAGAATCTCAGCAGAACTGAGTTATGTTCTTAAAGAGCCAAGGCGTTTGAGAGTTAAGTGGACTTTCTCCATTGTCTTACCCTTCATCATCTAGATACATAAAGTATGATGACCTTGGAAGCCATGTGTGGAGCCATAACTTTGAAGGATCCTTGGTTCCTCTGTCACAGTTTTGGAGAGGTACAGGATGGTCAATAAACACGGTTGGCTAAGGAAGAAAATTATCTTTAAAATAAAAATTTCAAAATGCTTATGAAAATTTAAAGAGGACACAAAAAATAGAAAGATATCCCATGTTAATGAATTGGAAGAATTATTGTTAAAATGTCCTTACTACCCAAAGCAATCTACAGATTCAATGTGATACACATAATATTCCAATTGCAGTCTCCACAAAGATAGAAAAAACAAACCTAAAATTTAGATGGAACCACAAAATACCCCAAATAGATAAAGGAGTCTTTAGCAAAATGAACAAAGCTGTAGGTATTACAATATCTGATCTCAGAACATACTACAAAATTAAAATAACCAAAATAACATGATACTGGCAGAAAAACAGACACATAGATCAATGAAAAATAAAAGAGAACCCAGGAATGAATCCACATGCCCACGGCCAAATGATCTTTGACAAAGGTGGAAATTGGATAATGGACACTCGCTTTAATAAATGGTGCCAGGAAACAGGACACCCATACGTAAAAGAGCAAACTAGACTCATATCTCTCACCATATATGAAAATAAATTTAAAATGGATCAAAGACCAAAATGTAAAACATGATACTACAAGAAGAATAACAGGGGAAACACTTCAAGGCATCTGTGCAAGCAATGATTTCTGGATAAGACCCCAAATTTTAAGCAAGAAAAGCAAAAATGGACAAATAAGATTATGTCAAGTGAAGAAGCTTCTTCATAGCAAAGGAAATAATCAACAGAGTTTAAAAAAAAAAGTCTACAAAATGGGAGAAAATATTTGCAAACTAATCATCTAACAAGAAGTTAATATCCAGAATATAAAAGTAACTTAAGAAATGTGGTGCATATATTCGCCAGAGTATTATTCAGGCATGAACAAGAATTGACTTCCATCATATATGGTAGCATAAATGGAACTGGGAAGCATTATGACAAGTGAAATAAGACAGGCTTGGAAAGACATCCTCTTTCTCATATGTGAAAAAAAAAGTTTATTTCATAGAAAGTAAAAGAGTAGTCACAAGAAGATAGGAAGATGAAAGAGAATAAAAGGAGGTTAGATAATGGGTATGAAAATATAGTTACAAGCCAGGTACAGTGGTGCATGCCTATAAGCCCAGCAACTCAGGAAGATGATGTAGTAGTATCTCAAGTTCCAGACTAGCAAGAGCCTTAGCAACTTAACAAGCAAGATTCTGTTTCAAAATAAAATATAAAAAGGATTGGGGATTCATTGGTAGAACACCTCCATGTTCAATCCTCACTACCAAAAAAATAAATTAAAAAATAAAAAGTTATAACACAAATGACAAATGCTAAAGAAGAGGGAAATGTTAATTACCTTGATTTGATCATTACACAGTGTGTATAGGAATTATCACTCTGTACCTGAAAAATATGCACAATTATTCAAATTAGAATTTTACAGAAACAAAAAAAAATAACTTGTATTGTTTTTTGTATTTTTATTTTTATCGGTTAGTGTTATACTAGCTAATATATTATCCTACTTCATGAAGCTTCTATCCATTAATTAAGAACACAATGAGAAACTAAGTTCAAATATATGTGACATAAATTTCACACTTAAAGGATTCACTGTTTAATAGGAAAAATAGGTATGCAATTATGGTAAGGAGTAAGATATTTAGAGACTTATGTGTAATTAAATTGTGATATTTAATTTAACCTGTTATTTCATTTGATCCTCATTTTTTAGATTATTATTCAATCAATAAAGAAACTGAGGCTTAGACATGTTGTGCAATTTGCTGAAAGTCAGACAACTAAGTGTAGAAGTCAGCATTTAATCCCAGGCAATCAAATGTGTATTCTCACAATGACTCAACACTGAAATTCAGTATAATGAAAGTTAGAGTAAGAACACAAAAGAAGGACTGGCCCATTTTACTGAGGCAGAGTTGACCCAAAACCTTTTTTGGAAAAGGGGATTATTTAGCTGATTCTGAAGGGATGAGGAATTATAGTATCATAAAGGTCCCACGTGATGTACTGAGGAGTCTGTGTCTACATGAAAGGTGACATGGAAGAGCCAGGAGGAGGAGAGAGAGTCACCTTGTAGTCTTCACAGGTTTCCTCATTTTTTTTCAGAAAATACCCAGACTTGCTCTATCGTGCCAAATACTTGGTTCTTAGAGCACTGGTGGAATTCAATTTCTTTTTGGTACACTTTTATGGAAGGATTCTCCTTGTTCTGAACTCCTTGTCCTTTTTTGTTGTTGTTGCTTTCTTTTGCTGTTGGATCTCTGAGAAAACATTCCAGCCTGTCACCATGACAATAGCTAAATCAGGCTGCTGATGAGAACAGCATGATATATTAGTAATAGGAAAAAGGTTGTAAACCCTGCTTCAAAGACGTCATGTTGCTCTTGGCTATAACTGGGGAAAAGCCTGAAGAAGTCAAGCCTACAAAATATGAAAGTGCAAAAAGGCTTCCAATGGGTGAGTGGTTAGGCAGCATAGTGATCCCTGGAAAGAACATCCCCTGGAATAGCTCTCCACACATAGTAGGCATTCAATAAACACAGGTGGAATGAAGTGAGATCAAGAGAGACTTCTGCCCACCTCCACTGGTACTGAGAGATAGGAATTGCTCACCACATTTACCTTAGCTGTGTTACAGGTTGAAGAGGGGAATCAGGCAGGTGAGCAGGAAAAAAGGAGAACTTTTTTTAAAATAACCTTTAAAAAAAATCCAGAATTACACTTCCAATTATCTAATTTGCCAAACATGAAATTGGAAATGAAACCAAATTGGTCTCTGTTGAGATCAAAGATTTGCTATTTTGCCTTGTAGGAAAAACCTCTCTCATATAAGCACTCCCTCGCTCATATTTTGCCAAATAAGTTTTGGTAAAACTTACATGAGTCAGTTGAATATAGAACATGGTAGAGTATTAGCAGTTTGTTTGCTGTAAGGGCTATTTGATTTTTCTGTACATTGTAGGCATTCAATAAAGTCTTACTTATTAGAATAATGTAGGAGAGAGAACTGTGTGGTATTCAAATAAGACTACAAATTTAATACTCTGAGTTGTGTGGTGTCCTTGTAGCAGACAATTTAAAGCAAGGGTAATAATTTAAGCAATTTTGTAGGTAACACTGACTTGGGGCAGGTGAGGTGTGTCCGGATTTTTGCCTTGCCACTCACTTGTGATGTGACCCTAAGCAATTTTCTTGGCCTCACTATACTTTTACTTTTTCTATAAAATGAAAATAATTTGATCTACATCATAATACCATTTGTGAATTAAATTAGGTGATATATGTAAAATACACATTTGATAAATATCAGTCACCCATGGGGCGTTAAGTTTGAGGACAGTAAACTCCAAGGACAAGTCATCAAGGACGACTCAATAATTAGACCAATGCATTATTCAAGGCCTTAATCCATTTGGATTGATTAGTTCCTCTTACATGCCCTTAATAACTATTTTACCTCTCACTTTGGCCTTAGGAAATCTTTATGTCATGTACTCTAATAATAAATTGATGCTTCTCAATTCTGACCTCAGGTTATAAAGGAAAGTATTGAGTTAGATTCAGAATATTCTAAGAAGAAAGCAGACAATATTTTTCAGGTATTTCAATCTTGATCTTCCTTGAATAAAACTTTTTGTACAAATCAAGTGGTAAAGCATAATTCATTTGTCCAGTTCACTTGCAGAAACACTGAAATCCCTGATGAGACTAGTTTGGGTAGTAGTTCTGCCTCATTTAGAAGAATTGTGTTCCCAGAAGGGCAGAGGTTCAGATTAAAAAAACAAAAAAAGTCTTATAAACAGGAGTGGTTTGTCAAAATGAACCAAGTAAGCATACAGACACCAAGGCAAAGGCTCCTAGAGCATGGCTTGGGTGTAGCCTCCAGACTGTGGCTTTGCCTACAGAGCCAGCAGGGTCTTACATAACAAGAAGCCTGTTTCACTCCATCAGGAAACCCAAGTCCAGAGGACACCCTGCCTGCAGAGGACTGCCAGGTAGCAGCCTGACTGCCTCTTTTCTTTCCTCTTCCACTGAAAGAGACCCAGGCCAGATGTTTCCCTCACACCCTGAATTCATTAGACTTATTTTCTCCTAACCATGCTGCAGAGGTTGAATTGCCCTCATTCATAAGTTGACTCCAGATCAAGAGATAGAGACAGCAGCATCCAGCTATTGCACCTAATAAAATGTGTCAAGTGGAAATCACAAGAGAAATTGGATGAAAAATCCTAAATAATAAGAATCCTCAGGAACCTGCCCTGGAATTCCAACCGTTTTTACAGGTCATGGGGTGGGAAGATGCTTTGGGTTTACTATTTAAAAAAAAATCATCTTTACCCTCAATCATTACTTTATCCCTGGTTTCAGATGACTCTCATGGGATTTCATCTCTCCAGAAAAAAACCCCTTGTTATTTAGAGAAAGTGATTGAGCTTAAAGGCAGCACAGAGGCCAGGGATTCAGAATCTGATTGGTTTCAGCCCTCAGGGGCCTCATTCCCTTCTCCTCTGAACCATCTCCTCCCAGTACTGCTCACTAGCCCTGTTCATAATTATCTGCTGTCATGACGCTATTGCTTTTGGCAATAAACACTTTGCACATTGCTACTGGTTTTTGCCAAGACAGCATGCCCCCACTCAGATTTATGATCTAAAAGATACAAGACTAACTTTCACAGCATAGTCTGTTCCATAAAAGAAAGATATTTTATAAAAAGTCTTGCTTTTCACCTTGCCCACTTCTCTTCTTTTCTCTGTATCCAGGACAAGCTGCAGAATGTGCAAGTGGAAATGGGAAGGCTTTTTATGAAGAAAACAGCAGAGGCTTAAATGGATATGTGTTTGAAATCTGATTTGAGGTCTATTTCTCCTTGTCACAATGTACTTTTATGTCTTATTAAGAAGAAGAGAAGGAGAAGAAGGAGGAGGAGGAAGATGAAGAGGAGGAAGAAGGGGAGGAGGAAGAGGAGGAGGAGAGAGGAGGAGGAGGGAGAAGGAGAAGATAAAATCAGAATAAAACCTAAACTTCCATTGGTGCCCAGTTTTCCTCTCTACCATCTACTCTTTGTGTCCTTGAGCACCTCTCCCAAGCATCCATCTTATCCAAGTCTACATAGCACAGAACAAAATATCCTTTAGAATCAGATGTACCTGGATTTGAATGTGCAAACCTCTTTGTCTCAATTTCCCTTGTGTTAAATAAGTAAATCGATAGCATAAAAACACTTTTTCTGGCTGATAAAGGACTCAGAATAAACCTATGCTGCAGTCTCTGTTATAGGATTAGCATTTTAAAAATGTGAGCTTCTTTCTTTCCTTCTCTTCTATCCTTCTGTCCATAATGTTTTCCATATATACTAACAGAACACTCTTTGGGCCATCTTCTCATTGAGCTACCTTAAAATGCTACTGGCACCAACACTTCTCACTTCTAAGTTGCCGGTTTCCTCTTTAAAAATCTCTCAGAATGTTATTCTGCCTTCTTTTGTTTTGAAAACTTGACCACAGTTAGAGAAAATCAGGTATACTTGGTCAATATATTGCACTCCTTTCAAGTGACAATTTCATTTTAATGAAAATAGAGGCAATAATTGAAAACAAAGTGTTGAGGCTCTCAAGTGAACTAGTTTGGCAAACATCCATTGTATATCTACTAATGCACAGCATTGACATAGATGAGGAAGTAACAAAGATATGAAAAAAAAAATTGTTTTTTCCTTACATAATTTGTAGTCTAGAGTGGATGGCAGACACATAGAAATGATTAAAAGACTGAATTCCAGGGAGTGTTAAAATAGAAGTTGAATCAAGAGTCATGGGATAATGTGGGAGAAGGAGATGAATTCCAGCTTGAGAAATATAGGCACTTTATACACTTCTTTGGGGCATATTTGAACTGAATTTTTAAGCATGGGGTTTGGGAATGGCATGAGGAACTTGATCAGAGCCCCAGCTGCTAAAAAATGCATAATGCTTTTGGAGAATAGCAAGTAAAAGGTGGCAGTTGTAATGCCTATTATAGGCTGGGAATATCAAGTAAAAGCAGAAAATAACATTATAAAATTGGATTAAAAACAGTTGAGAACTCTTTATGGCAGTTTCAGGCATCTGAACTTTTTAATTGTGGTAGAAATCCATGGCTGATCCTAAAGCAGGAAAGGTCATGATTGTTGTCGTACAGCAGAGAAACCACACTGGCAGTGAATTTGTGTTGCAAATCGAAGAGAAGCTGGTAGTCAAGTGACCAGTAGAAATGCTCACTGTAATTTGGATCCACAGTAACGAGGCAATTACTGTCAGGGTAATGAGATGGCAGAAGCAAGCAACAGATGGCAGGAAATTTTAGGAGGCAGAGACAGCAGGGCTTGGCTTTTATCAAGTGCAGAAAATGCCACAATAGGAAGAGTTGAAGATTAATCCAAGTTTTGTTTAGTTTTGTTTTCCTGGAAGACGAGGATGCCATCAGTGAAATGGGTAAATTATGAGTTTGGTTGAGGGTTCGTAAAAAAAACTAAATACTATACAGGCAGAACATTCCTGATCTTGGACCACTTTAAACTCTCTGGATCACAAATTCCTCATCTATAAAATAGGCATCATTCATGTTGTGATTATCTCACTGGGTTGCTGTGAAAACCGGGCAAAGTCATGCATGTGGTGTGGCGATATTTTCTCAACCGTCAAATCTATTCCCAAAGTGAGGAATCAATAGAACTATTCAAATTCCCCTACTTTTGCCATAGAGACAATTTTATGGCAATCAGCATGGAATTCCCTTCCCACAAAACAGCACCCTGACCTGTAGTAAGATTGTTTAGAAAAGAAGTCTCAAGAAAATATTTTCTAAATAACATATATTAAATTATGATTTAGCAAACTCTAATTTTTCACTGCCAAAGCCTTCTGGATTTAATCAGCTTCATTTAGAGGTTTAGCCAAACAGGTTTTCAAAATGGAAAAGGAGAACAAAAGCTATTGTTATGGAAGCCCAAAAGGTTTCTAATTCTTGCAGAATAGAAGGGCTTAGTGTATGAAATCAGGCCACTAACTGGGCTGGGCCTAGAATGTGAATTAAATTTAGAAACACCAATTTTCTGAAACTATGTACTATCATTGTAGAGGGGTGTGATATGTCTACACAACTGTCACCTCTATGCACATTCTTAAAGTTGTAATTAGTTGGCATTAGTTCTCAATTAGTTGATGGGAATCCTGGGACTAGTAAGAGGATCACCAAGATAACCTACTGAGATATCACAATGGCACCTGATTCTCTGTTGGAAATATAAGCAGCTGAAAGAGGAAGAAGCATATGGTAACATGCTGCCTCACAGACATGGCGTTAGGACATGTACTTGTCCTAAGTCCAATTACAATATTAAATAAATGACATATTCCTCACCCAGTTATGTGTGTGTATTTAGCCCATTTACTTGTTTATGTCCAAGAGTTGTCTTACAAGGAATTAAAGTGGTTTTACAGTTAGCAGTAAAGGACAAAGGACATAGAAGAGGAAATGTGAACAAATGGAAAGTAAGAACAAATTACAAATCTAGTGATAGTATCACAGAGCTGGGGCCTTCTAGGAAACTGAGGCAGCCTGAAGGTCCCCACCTCCCCTCAAACCCTAATTCTTTTGATCAAGTTAGAATGATTTCAGATATGTCACTCAGAGTAACAGGCAATGAGATTATTGAAAGGATAGGAAAAGGAAAAGGGAACTGTATGCACAAATAACTGAGACAGAAGCGACCTTGAATGAATCAACAGCTGTCTTTACTAAGTGTCAGCAGAATGGCACATGGCACATTGTCAGGGGAGAACATGGCACAACTGGTTAAAAGAGGGGTCTTAATGAGAGTTGATCCTAGCAGAATGTTTAGTGTGAATTAATCATAAGATGGAGGAGAAGTAGTCTTGGCCAACAGGAAACTAGTTGTGCAGGTTAAAAATCTAACTCAGTAAAACAGCTATAAAAGCTCAAAACTCATTCTAACCCAAGGAAATGGTTGTAAAAGCTCAAAACTCACTGTTACTGGGATAAACATTCAGAATGGAGAGCTCATTTGTTTGCCTTCCTCTCTAGGACTCAATGTTACTAGGAAAGGATAAAAGCCCAGAAATTGATACTCATTGCTTCTCTTCTTCCCCCTGGATCCACTTTTACCCAGAGCTTCACCTTTTTGCTTTTTTTTTCCTTCCAGAACTCACTGGAAATGGGAATGGGTAAAAGTTCATGGCCCAGTGCCTAGTACCCACCTCCTCCTTTCAGGATCCATTGCCACTGGGAAGGGATGAACCTGTGTCTTCTTCACCACCACCCCCCTCCTTCCTGGCCACTGTGTCCTTCTTTCTTCCTGGAGGCTGTCTTGGGGAATGTTATTTATTGTATCCTTCAGGGACACTATAGAGAGAGAGAATGGGTCCTCTCATAGAGGAAAGGGACAGCATGCCTCTGGTGTACTCCACGTTTATTAGGGATCCCAGAGAAATTTCCAGAGAGTCCCCACACAGATCCATCTTTTGACTTTTGACTGACAGCAAGATGACATCAGACGTTCAAGTCCCCACTGTCATGACAACTCTAGGTCACTTTGATCTATGCTGACCAGTTCTAATTGAATTCTTAACCACAAATTCTTACAAATGTTATGGCTAAGAGGAATTATCCTTATCTCTCTTTTGAGTTTGGGGATCTGGTCTATGAAAAGGATCACAAAATCTCCTCCATCAGGGTGACTTGTGTTTCTTTTATCAACATTATTTAGGTAACAGGTATTTTACTGAGGAATGTGACTTATCCTATCCACAGGCAGGGCTGTAAGTAAATTACTTCTGAGAAAAGTAAGTATGGGGGGTCAACACAGTGGGCCCGTTTTATAGAATTATTCCATTAACTTTGTGTTCCCACCACTTACATCTGTCTGTCCCCTATTGATAGCACAAAGCAAAACAAAGCACCATATATTCCTGCCAGATTTGTGAGCTAATTCTGGCTTTAGATTTCTTGGTAGCCAAAATAAGCATCAAAACATGCTCTGTGTGCATGAATATTCAGAAAACATGCAGCTACTTCTGGTGGGAAGATTTAATCCAAGTTTTGCTATGGCCCTTTGCAAAGGCAACACCATGGAATATCATGGATGACATCTTCAACATCTTCACTATGTTTATCACAGAAAGTTTCATATAATTGTCTTTATTTTAACATTCCTGAAGGACTAAAGGCAGCATTCTAATGCATAAGTGAACAGTTCAGTATATACAAAGATGACTTTTAACAGAAATGACAAAATTGAGATACAGACTATAAAGTACTATGTGAAAGTGAAATTTCTCGAAGTTGATAGCTGTTCTGTGAATATGTGGGATATCATTGTGAAATATACATTGTATGCTTAGAAGTAAAGGGACAGCATGTAGGTGACTTCTGCTAACATACTTCAGAGGAGAAGAGAAAGAGACTAGAGAGCAAGTGATAAAGCAAATGTGGAAAATGTTAACAACAGGTGAATCTGATCAAAGTTGATGTTAAATATATGATACTTATCTTACAATGATTCTATAAGTTATTTCTGTAAGATTTTTTTAAACTCATAATTTTCATTAGAATTGAAATGCAAAATTTATGTTTGAAAAAACTACAAGCATTTTTGGAAGTTACAAAAGTAAAAAAAAATACCCTTTTGTTTCATATGTAAAAATTTTACTTTTCTGTCCTTAACCTGTTTTTGCAATTTTTTCAAGACTATACTATCTAGTAGAAACATAAAGTAGCTGTAAAAATTCACAATTATTGTAATTAACTTAGTTGCTTTATAAATACTTTTTATTGATAACTAAAAGTGGATACTTTAATTCATAAATGCATAAGTTTTAGAATTCAAAAGCAAAAAAATAATAACAAAACCATATATGATGTTATCACTTACATACTTTGTATGAATATCTATTTTCACAAAAATAGAATTATTGTATAATATGAATTTAAAATCTGCTTTTTGTAATGCAAATTTGATATAGTTTTCTATAAAATTTAACCCTTTAAACAACTGTATGTTTCTTAACTGTAATAATCTCTTGCTGTTTATATTCCTCTGTGCAAATTATTAACTGAACTGCTATACATGGAGTTGGAAACTTAGAAAACAACATAACTATTTGGTAAATTTTAACATAACATCATTTAGAAAGAAAAATTCTTCCTGAATTATTTAAGCCAACCAGAAGGGAAACCAATAAGCTATAAGTGATCCAAATTGACTTCTATGCATCTGTTTAAACAGAAGAATTGATGGTTAATGGGATTTCACCTTACTAAATTATTTTTTTTTCCCAATACAAGTTAATAGCAGTGCCGGAGCAATTAAAGGCATTTACGTGTTTTATGGAAACTTTTCTAGTGAACAAAACTAAGAGTTTTCAGTTGACTTTCTTGTTTGATTTTAGCTGAATTTAAAATTTGAGTTATATAATAAACAGGAATTTGAAGCATAAAGGGACAAACCTTAAAAATTTAATGAGTTCTTTGATTCTTTTGTGGCCAGCTAAATCTTTTATGGGAGGATATTGGAGAAATAAAATTTTATAACACGTTATCATTTCTGTTGGGGTCCTAGAGAATTTTATCTATAGAGAATTAGAAAAAGAAAACAATAAGACCCCTTTCAGCTGGGGAATAATTGCTAAATTCTCATAAACACCAGACTATTCTTCAAAGCCAATGAAGCATTTACTAATACAGTCATTTAAGGTGAAATGGGATGTTTGCTTTATCAGGAAGCCAAGTTGGAAAAAAGCAAGTTGTGGTAATGTCTCTACAACACAATTTCATGCAATTGGGAAGAAAAATATATTTGGGAAAACTCTTGTCAGGGACAAAAAAAATGTGATTTTATGTTGGAGGTAATTTACCTAATTCAGTGTATCTTTCTGGCTTTGTAGGCCCTTGAAAGACTTTAATGTTTACAAAATTTCTAATTCACTTTTTTTTTGCTCAGAGACTATCCCTCAAAACAATCAGACTTCTGTTTTTACTTTGCTTGAAGACTGGAAAAAGGTTAGTAAATGCAACATTTTGAAATATTTGTGTTGTCCTGTTGCATCCACTTCTTTCTAATCACATTTCTTATTAAATTCCAAAAAAAAAAAATTCCATTTCCCCAAATACCACAGAACTATAATTTTTCTACTGATGGTCTATATTTATACTGGGGACCTCAGGGCCCTAAAATCCTGAAAGAAAAGATAAAAGAATAAATAACATAGTCAGCAACCATATATCTAATACAATTTAGTTGATTTCTCTCAGAAAATAACATGCCACAATTCTGTGAAGTTCTAAAACTATTTTAAAAAAGATAATTTGGGGTACTTTCTATGAACTAAGTATATAATCATCTGCTTCATCCATGGGAAGAACCAAAACAAATAAAGTTTTCATTTTTTAAGTTCTCTTAATGAATACTGGGAATCCAAATGCCTAAAAGGATATTGTATTCTGTTTGATTTCTTGGTAACAGAATACAAGTTGCAGAGAGATATGTGATGTGAGCCATGGGCAATGAGATAGGGTGTGCCAGACTGGGTTTAGAACCCAGGACTTTGCTGTCTCTCCAAGTAAATATTTTGTGCCATTCCTGATTTTAAATTAGGAATTTCTAATAAAATATAAAATAATCACATACAATTAGAAAATTTTGATATACAGCATGTTAACAGATGTTTGGAATTTAGCCTTTGAAATATTTTTTCCAATAGTTCTTAGACTTAAAACATTTTGGTTGGCCTGGAAAATACGTATCAATTTTAAATATAATTATTCTGTAAACTCCTTTTTGTTAATTTGATTTATTTTATTATTCAATTTAATTTGATATTATGTACTCTTTGGAGCAGTGAATTTGGGAACAATTTGTCTCATTGATTGCTGCTCCATAGTGTGTGGAGAGTTTTTGGATGTCTTTCTTTTGTTAATCCAAAGATCCTAGAGATCCTGGTATGAAAACTGAAAACAATTATATGACTAATTAAAATAAAAATATTTGCATATTTATCTCAATATTTAGAATTTTGTTATATTTGTTTTCTTGTCTTTTCTTCTTTCTTTCTTTTTTTATTTTTTTGTACTGGGGATTAAACCCAGGGGCACTATACCATGAGAAACATCACCAACAGTTTATTTTAAGACAGGTTTTGCTAAGTTGCCAAGCCTGGCCTTGAACTTGTTTTCCTTCTGTCTTAGCTTCCAGAGTCACAGGGATTATAGGCATGTGCCACCACATCTCTCTAATAGTATTTCATGTGAAAGGTTTTTTAAGGTATGGTATTATTCGGCTAATCAATCTTCCATTTTGCATATAAACATAATAGAAACTTCTTGATAAAGACATTTCAAAGAGGGAAAATATCATAGATTCATTTTATCCTAATTTTTATTAAATATGATTTGTTCTACAAATAGTATTTAATAATAATAGAGGGAATAACAAAGAAGAGAAGGAAGGAAGGAAGGAAGGAAGGAAGGAAGGAAGGAAGGAAGGAAGGAAGGAAGGAAGGAAGGAAAAAGTTACCTGTAACTCTTACCTTAAATCAAGTAACTATCTTCAGTTTTCACCTTATCCTCTATATATGAATAGTATCATAACTGTGAATATGGGTAAGTGCCAGTTTGATTCTGGAAAGACACATCATCATAGATACCGGCATAGTTTTGAGTATTATAACAATTTGTATGACTATCATTTTTAATGTCTTTTTTTGGTTGACCAAACTGAAGAAAACTGCATCACATAAAACACTCTATCTGCTGGGCCCATGGCACATGCCTGTAATCTCAGCAGCCGGGAATGCTGAGGCAGGAGAGGCAGAGGCAGGAGGATCATGAATTCAAAGCCAGCCTCAGCAACAGTGGGGAGCTAAGAAACTCAGTGAGACCCTGTCTCTAAATAAAATACAAAATAGGGCTGGGGATGTGGTTCAGTGGTCAAGTGCCCCGAGTTTAATCTCTGGTACCCCAAGAAAAACAAAAAACAACAACCAAAAATACACTCTATCCTTGGGAATTCCATTGTTTTACAAGTTTTGATAATGTAACTAGTACTATAATAAATATATTTAAGTAGTTATCCTTTGCTCTTATGTAGGGCATAAATTTTCAGGATACGCACATACACAATACAGAAACATGGTTCACAAAAATGCAAAGTTTTGTGGCTCCTAATTACACAGATCAAATTGCTGATTACAAGATAGACTATCCTTAAAATCCTTAAAATGTGAAACAGATTATAATTTAAGGCAAGTTTTATTATAGGGATAATGTTATATTTATGACTACATGACTGCAGTGATTATATTTTACTTTCCACAAACACATAGAATTAGAAAAAAAGTAGGTCACATCTTTCACATTTTATTCCCCAATTCTCTTAATAGTGAATATTGATATGGTGAAGGAAGTCATACAAAAATGGAAGAAACCTTTACTGTATATTTAGGTTGGAGATTATAATTTTCATAAAATATAGAATGAACCATAGAGCCTATGGGCCTCACATGGCTCAGGAAGTTGGTCTGATATGCTGACAAAGCATTTTTGGCCTGATGGGTAGCTGACAAAAGCATTTTTGGCAAAATTTAATATTTATCTGTTGTTCTATATAAATTCACCATAATTTATGTGAAACTATTTGGGGACTCTCGTACATCTGCTTCTGAATGTTTTCTATCAAGTTGCCAAAGAATAGTTTAGAAACCAGAATCGTTTTTATGCAGACATTGATAAATGTACAAGTATTATAATTCTTTCCTGACAATTCTTAGCTATTCTTTTTATGTTTTATGAAAAGGCATTGTTTACATGATCATCACAGGAAATCCTTCAGCAGAAATCACTCATTAAACTAGTTCTATAAATCCTCTATTATTTTATTCCAGTTCACATACAAGGTCATGCAATTATATACAAATTTAACTTTTCAAAATTACTTTCACATTCATCTTTCTACCTCCACTACCTCCTCTTCTCTGAAGTACTCAGAGGATAGTGGAACTTGGTCTTACTTCCTCTATTTAAAATTTGAAGAAACAGAGGCACAGAAAATTTAAGCAACATAGTTAATGCCCCATAGTTGTTTGGTGGCAGAAAAATGATAAATGCACTGGTGTTTTTGATTCCCAGCCTTTACATCATTTCCCAAAATGAGTTTTCTGGAATACTAGAGTTTTGATAAATGAAAACAAGCATTCTAGTAAAATAAGTGTTTCCTGGTCACTGTATTATATAATTTCCCCATTGCCGGTGGATTTTTATAGAAGTCACAAGATATTAAATGTCATTGAGGTCCTATAATTCAAAAAGAATGGTTAACCTGGCATTCCTCAACTTTTTTGTTCAATAATATCTTGCAAAACCCACCACTATTTCACAGTACACACTTTGGAAAATGCTGATTTACAGCATATGTGAAAGCCTTACTTCCTCTCAGGACTGAGATTATTTACACATCTTGACTATACCCTTTATATATTTTGTTCCTCAGAAAGTCTAGAAAATTCTAGACCTCAAAGTAGAAGCTAAATATACATTTGTTGATTGAGTGATAAAATCTAAAATATGGGCATTTATAAGTAGAGGCCTAAACATTATTTGGATGTATTTGTTGAAATCATGAACCAGTTTATTGAAATCAAAAAAGAAGGCAGGATCTATTGAAAAGTTTCTACCAGCTGGAGCATTTAATGCACATAGGGATAAACATTAGGAAAGAAGGCAATGACATGAATAAATCAAATAAATTTGTAAGTATGTACTGAATGTGTATTCAGTACCTATTATCTTATAGGTACTACAAATGCTTTATCAATCTGCCCCCAAATTGAAAAATAAGTAATGCTGCCATTGAATAATCAAGTCACTTAACAAATAAGGACATGCATACCCTTTTTGATTTCCAATGTAATTAATGAAGATGCCACTAGCCAGGAAGATATGAATAACAATAGTTGAACTACAGCCTTGGAAGCCCAGCCATGTAGTTTAAAAGCAAACCACACATCCCTAGTGTCCCTTTCCTCCACAAATTACTCCTCCACACAATCCAACTCATTTGGAGAAGGTAGTAGCACTTGGCAAGTTAGCAAAGTTAACATGGACTCATTTATTTCAGCCTTTACATTAAACATCAGTGTCAAGCTAAATATTATAGTAGCTTCCTTGGACTCAAAACAAAGTGAAGACTTTGGCTTTGAGATTAAAAAAAAAAAAAAAAAAAACAATCCCCCAAATTCAATAACGTTTTGAGATGCCAGAGTCATCTTGTTTCAGTTATTCCAATTGATAAATATAACTTGATGTTCTAGGTCTAAAGAATCAAAAATAGTCATTGCTATCCCCAAAATACCTTGCCATACTCACAGGTGTCCTATGTTGGTTAAAGCCCTTTCAACTAAATGAAAGCCCAATGGTCCCATTGGTCATTCATCACTGACCATTTGTAGAGGTGTCCCATGCATATTTCACAGCTGTTGTAAAGTACCGCTTGATTTCTGCCAAGATCCCAGGAGGACTGAATTACTGTGAGTCCTGATTCCCCCAGAACCGGTAGAACTCCTTCTTGTACAACCAAGCTAATATATCTCAATAACAGCTTTTCTGCCAGGGAAAGTGAAGGTAAACCTTGATACCAAAACATCCCTTATAGTTTGATTTGGTATCAACTGAATCAGAGTCTTCTATGGCTTTACTCTATCATTTTTGAATAATTCCCACTTCAGGAGAAATGGTCATTGTCCTTTAAACTTAACCACACAACAATCTATTGCTATTACTCTTATGAACCTATCTGGAAAGATTTGTAATATGAACCAGGACAGCCTGTTTCATTTAAGAAAAGGGAAATGGATTTTTTGTTCCAAATTTGTGTCAAAATATTTGCCAGGGCAAAACCTTTCTTGTAACTTATGCTGTCTGGTTCCATAAGTGGTAACAGTAAATAACTCCCTCCCTTTCATTATTAAAGGAGGTTGAATTTGACACTTTGCCACTGAGCTACATACCACATCCCCATTTTTAATTCTTTTTTTAAAATTTTGTGACAGGGTCTTGCTAAGATTTTGACGCTGGCCTCAAACTTGTGATTATCCTGTATCAACCTCTCCAGTGGCTGAAATTACAGGTGTGTGCTACTACACTGCCTCGATTTCCCTTTTCATGTTATGTGGTTGTTTTAATTGTTTTTCTATATGCTGCTTCATCATGCTGGTATCAATTTGAGTGACCTCCTTTATGACATCTTCCCTAGTTTCTTATTGGCCCTTTTTAGCAATCAAGACAAACCTACACAATGCCACTCTGTGTTAGTTTACTTGCTTAATGTTGTTTTTTTCATCTTCTTTCTTTCATTCCAAGTAAAGAAAGGCATTTAGTGCATGAGCTCTGGATTCAGGATTTTAGCAATCAAATCATAACTACTAGACCTGCCAAAAATTCTATGACCTTGGACAACTTTCCAAACTTTTCTGTGCTAAAATGCCTCATCCATATACCAATGACCATAATAATAGAATATTTTGAATACCATTCTATTCAGATAATAGAATTTCCCATGCAATTGTGTAATAAAGATTAAATATGATAGTTAACACCCTTAGTGTGTTATTGGTATCAATTCTGGCTTCTAGAAATTAAGACCCATATTTTATGCATCATACATCAAGTTCAAGTCCTAGGAAGTGGCAGAGATGAAATTCTGCCTTAAGTCAAGGTCCAAGCTATAAAGTGGATATAGAATATGTTCAAAGAACAATAAAAAGTCACTAAAAATGTTATATTGAAGTTTCACACTCTACCTAATAAATGTGTTATCACCAGGCAGAAAATGAGTGAAAGAGCTACAGTAAGAATGGGAAGAGACTGCAGCATTAAGACACAGGTCCTTTAAATGTGAAGAGACTGCAGCATTAAGTTTTAAAACTATCTTACTAGCAAATATTTTGACCCAAGTTAGGAACAGAAGGAGGCCCAAATAAGCTATTGAAGTTTTCCTTTTCTTAAGTGAAATGGGCTGTCCTGCTTCATGATACAAATCTTTCCAGATAGGTTCATAAGAGTGATAGCAATAGATTATTGTGTGGTTAAGTTTAAAGGACAATAACCATTGTCCTTTAAATGGGAAGAGACTGCAGCATTAAGTTTTAAAACTATCTTACTATTTCAGATTTTGATATAGACACCCTGAAGCTTATCATCACAGATTCTCCGCCAGTCCATCTCAGATTCTTCCTTCCATGTAGATGCTTCAGTTCCTACAACAAACATTTTACTTCTGTGTCTTTCTGAATCCACTTTTCATTCCAACCTACCCTGCTTCCTCACCTGAACCTTCTCAGATGACTCTTCCTTTTATCCTAGGGGTTTTCTCCTTAAAGTCTGGCAAGTGGACCAGCAGCAACAGGAGAGTTTTGTTTTGTTCTTTGTAGTTATATATGGCAGTAGAGTATAACTGGACTTATTTATACAAACATCTTATTCTAATTAGGATCTAAGCTTTGTGGTTGTACACCATGTAAAAATTCACTGTGGTATATTCTGATATGTATATAGAAAATTATGTCAGAATCATTCTGCTGTCTTTCCATTCCTTTCCCCCTCTGTTCCCTTAATTTCCCTTTGTCAAATGTACTGAAATTCTATTCAACCCCTCCCCTGCTTATTGTTTGTTAGCATCTACATATCAGAGAGAATATAGACCTTTGGTTTTGGGGGGATTTACTTATTTTGCTTAGAATAACAATCTCCAGATCCATCCATTTTTTTCTGGCAAATACCATAAACATACATTGAAGAAAAGAGAGAGCCTCTTTAACAAATGATGCTGGGAAAATTGGAAATCCATATGTAACAGAATGAAATTTAACCCCAATCTTTTACCCTGCAAAAAACTCAACTCAAAGTGCATCAAATAAATAAATGTGTGAAGAACCTAAACGAGCATTTCACAGAAGAAAAAATACAAATGGTCAAAAAATATATGAAAAATTGTTCAACATCTCTAGTAATTAGAGAAATGCAAATTAAAACTATGCTGAGATTCCCTGTCACTCCAGTCAGAATGGCAGCAATCAAGAATACAAATAACCACTAATGTTAGCAAGGATATGTGGGGAAAGGTACACTGAAAAATTGCTAGTGGGACTGCAAACTGGAGTGACCACTATGGAAAGCAATATGGGAGATTCCTCAGAAAACTTGGAATGGAATTACCATTTGACCCAGCTCTCTCTCTTTCCTTGGTATATACCCAAAGGACTATCAATGAGAGTCTTAGCCTGCACCACAGCTAATTTTTTTAAGTTGGGATTTTTTTAGCAGTATCTCCAGGATCTTCAAGAACATTTGGGTTTGAGAAGCAGAGGAAGCATGTCTTAGGAAAACTCTTACCCCTTTTACTCTAAATAAAATCTTTGCCCCTCTCTGACATGATAACCAAACAAACCCAGTTGTTTCTTTAGCTCATGACAACATGCAAATCACTATCCTCCTCTTGGCCATGTAGCTTCTTTATAAGTTGTAATCAGGAAAAGGCTCACCTTCTTTCCAAGCTGTGTCTTTTTTTTTTCCATACATAAAATTAGATATCAGAGACTAAGCAGGCGATTTGGTTCAGTCTTAGAAGATGGCCATTATTACCAATTGCTTCTGCAGATGTGTTTGAACATTTCAGGGTCAACACTGATAATCACATTTCTTCTCTTACCCTGCATCTCACTATCGTCTCCATATTGATGATCTTCAAAATGACTGACCTCACATTTACTCTACATCAGCCATGTTAGTATTATTTATCATTTCCAGTTCATACTTTTTTCTCCCCAATTAAATCTATATATTTTTAAGTCAGAGACATGCTGGTAATGCTGCAGGGTTTCAAAGAACCCCCCACAGTACTTGATGAACTATAGCTCTCAATTCAGGCCTCTGGTTTGATCAGGTAATGATGAAATATTTCTTTGTTGACTCAGAAACTTTCAAAAACTTGGCATTAGCACTTGGAATTGTAGCTTTTACTGAATATGATGGAGAACCAAATATTTTATTGTCATTATCATCAAATGTGCCTTTCTCATGTGATCATGTGGCTTATATATTTTTATTGGAAAGAAGGGATCTTTCTGTCACAGTAACAAACACCTCGTATTGCATTTTAATACAGAAAATTTAGTGTAATGAAAATGGTGTGGAATCAGAAGTGCTGTTTTCAAGTCCCTGAGCAGTCATTAGCCATGTGATTGAATTCAGCTACCAACTATTATTCATCCTGTTTCCTTGTGTGAAAGAGAATGATGATAATGTCAATCTCATGGGGTTGTAATGATTTAAAGAGATAATGGGTTAAAAAAAAACACTTTGAAACAACAAAAACTATGTTTTTCTCAATCAATTACTCTAAATTATGATCTTTAATATTGAAATTTTTATCAGTTGTCTTTTAAGTGTGGTAGTATTTAATACTAATTCAGCACTGCTTTTTTTTTAAAAAAAGTTTGGAATTAGGATATTACTATATAACTACTTGTTCTTTCCATCCTCCAAGTGAAACATGAAAATTTCAAAATTAACAAGGGAGTTGGGCAATGATTCAGATGACTGCAAAAGATTAAAATTCTTTGAAAAAAAATGAACTTGGTGTTTAAGCCTTTAACAGTTTGAAGAAAGAAATGTGTTGCTTGATGCTGGGAATGATGATAAGGCAATGCTTATTTTCAATTATCTCCATGCTTCTGGACTTTTCTAAGAATGTTTATCAAAAATATGTAATAGACTTAGATTTAGATAGTGGAAATAAATAAGGGGAAGAAAGAAGGAAGAAAAGATGGTGAGAAGGAAGAAAGGACCAAAGAAGTCCAGGTATGAGTTTTGGCATTGATTTATGCTGCTGTCAAGTGTTAAAATATATAGTCAATTTGCTGAATTAGTCAATGTTTTAAAATCTCTATTTTAAACATTCTGTCCTTCCTTGAAAGGACTTCTATTTTCTAAAGGAAGCTGAGGCAGGAGAATTGCAAGTTTGAGGCCAGCCTGGGCAATTTACAAGACCCTAAGCAATTTAGCTACACCCTATCTCAAAATTAATTGAAAAAAAATGAAAAGGGCTGGGGGTGTAATACAGTGGTAAATCACCCCCTAGTTTCAATTCCTGATAATAATAACAATAAAAATTAGTTAAAAACACATTATAGTATGTTAATAAGTATATTTATGTCTATGGTCTATCACAATGAAAATCCAGTATGATTTGACTTCTGGATAACATGGAATGTATACTTCATAAAAGTAAACTTTTCACCAAATCCTACATATCATTTGCACAATTAATAGCAATATTCACATAACACATTAGGCTTTTTTAATATTCTGTCATAAATACAGATTCAAACTCTTCAAATATAAAAATGAAAATCAAGTATACTAAATCACTTAAAAAATTTCAATATTTTTATTACACACAAATCTTTACAACTTGCACTGATCATAAAAACAATCAACAAACTTATGTTAAAAAGTGCTAAATACCATAAATTTCTATTTATTCCTCTATTACTTTTTTCTTATTTCTGATTTCTTATTCTTCCCAGGGCTATAATTTTTTTGTTCTTCAGCTAAAGGAGGGTTTGATTTTACACAGAAGATGGGTGAAGTTTTTGAACTGAGACCATCTAAAGTGTTTATTCCAAGAAGCACCCACCTGAGCTTATTACCCAATTAAGCTGGTTACATTTTTAGACTTTGTCCATTGTACCTAAACACTGTTAAAAGTATTAATCTGACAAGTCTTATAGCCTTTGATTATTTTGTGTTGTTTGTGTGGGTTAAGGTAAAAATCTTATCATCATTATCAATCTGATTGTTGTTGAATGCCTCACTTGATAAAAGGGCCTCAAAGCTTCTTTTCAAATGTCTGTTCTGAATGTTTTGATGCTAATATACATCATATATAAGCCTTGTTTTCATTTCTTTATTCTGTATGAATCTTTCTTATTTGAGTTAAACCCATATTTCAGTCAATAGTTATACTGAAATTATAATTTTTCTATCAAGCACTAAGCTCTGCAATATTATGTCATAAGCATTGTTTTCCTGGCTATGAACTCTTATAAAAGATAATAAGAGTTATCTTATAAAAGATAATTTTGATGACTGCATTAAATTCTGTTAAGAATGTACTTAGAACAAAAACAAAGAATGCACTCAGTTTATACAAATTTTGTGTGTATCCCAAAGTAGATGATGGTCACCTATTGTGCTTTTTGCTAACAAATTTAGCACACGTTTTCACATAAATAAACATCAACTAAAAATAGCTGAATAGTACCACCTCAAGTCACAGAGATATCTTTAATGTGTAGGAGAAGGTACATATTTATTTTTTGATTTTTAATTAAATTGGCAGTTTGAAGTGGGTTATATTACCAGTGATTCTGAATTCATGTTTGACATTGGTAATAGTCATGAATGTCAATTGTCTCAAGGTTACCACTAAGATGAAAACTTTCAAAAAGAAGAAAGTCCACATTTGAACAATTAGAAAGTTTTGCACATAACTGCAAACTAGTTTCACAAAGTAGAATAAATGTCATTTCCTCTATAAAGCTATACAATTTACAAAGTCAACAGAAATATTTGGATTTTGACAAAATAATTCTGACATCTACCTAGAAGAGAATGTGAAATAGGTCGCAGATTTTTAAGTTGAAAATAGCAATATTCGTCTACGCCAGAGAGCTGTCGAGGCGCGAGTGGGAGCCAGACCCGCGTCGGAGTCCAAGGGGGTTCGGATTGCCAGCATCGCGAGGGCCCTGCAGCAGACGCCGAGGGTTCACGCAGCACGGGTAATAGTCCCCGCGGGGCTGGGAGCCGGCCCTGCCTTCCTGGTGGGGCGCGCGGCCCGGCGATGCACCCGCGCCCGGCCCCGCACCCCCAGCCCCGCTCCCGCTCCCCGCTCCCGCCATGGAACCCGGACGCGGCCGCAGGGAGACCATGGGCAGGTTCGAGTTATCCAGCAAGGACCTGATCGGCCACGGCGCCTCCGCGGTGGTCTTCAAGGGCAGCCACCGCGAGAAGCACGACCTGGAGGTTGCAGTCAAGTGTATTAACAAGAAGAATCTGGCCAAGTCCCAGACACTGCTGGGGAAGGAAATAAAAATACTTAAGGAACTGAAGCACAAGAACATTGTGGCCTTGTACGACTTCCAGGAGATGGCCAATTCCGTCTACCTGTTCATGGAGTACTGTAATGGTGGGGACCTGGCTGACTATCTGCACACCATGCAGACCCTGAGCGAAGACACCTTCAGGCTCTTCCTGCAGCAGATTGCAGGTGCCACGCGGCTGCTACACAGCAAGGGTAATCATCCACCTTAACCTCAAGCCCCAGAACATCCTGCTGTCCAACCCTGGGGGGCGCCATGCGAATCCCAATCACATCCGTGTTAAGATCGCAGACTTTGGGTTCGCACGGTACCTCCAGAGCAGCCACAAGAGTTACCAACAGTAGCTTTCAGCCTAAAGTAGGAGAAAAGATCACTGAGGAATGGCACAGTGTGGTGGTTCTAATCTACATGGGGGCACACAAAGACCAAGGAAACCAAGCACCGGTTGACATTGCCTTGAGTGGCCTTCCTGCAAGGCCAAAGTCCATCATCTGCACACAGACCAGGGACCAAACTATTCTTAATTATTCAATAACCCAGAGAACCAATTTGGGTGCTCACATTCAAAATTTCTCTCTAAATGTTCAAGCCAAAAAAGCTCAGGACCCTCTTGCTTTGACAGTATCCACCCTATCCTCCAGATTCCTTAAATGTACACAACCACTTCTGATAGTCTTTAGACATAGCCTGCAAATACTGCCTGTCCAGAGAAATAAAATTTAAAGAAGCCTAAGATCTCAGAGAGCTCAAGATGTGTTTCAAACAAGACCAATGTTGATCAAATAAATCATCACTCTGCCTGGTGCAAAGACAAGCAGAATCCATTCATTTTCTCAAGTAGGTCGGGCATTTTTCATTAGTAGTCATTGCTACAACATTATTCTTTATACATACAATACTTCAATCTCAGTATGCCACTTTCCAGTATTCAAAAGTACCAATTACCCCAGTGCCTGTGCATGTCCAGACCACAGCTTGGTCTGGCCTTTCATCCATTCCAGTCATCTAACCTTGCCTACCTCCTGCTGTGGATCCCTCTGCACTCTTGCTCTATTAAACATCAACAAGTACTTAAGCACCTGTTGGGCTCAGAAAATATGGACATCAAAAAAAAAAAAAAAAAAAAAAAAAAAAAAAAAACACCAGAGATTTCTCCATGTCTTTCCTACTAGAATATAAGTTTCCTGAAACTCAGATAACCACATCCTTCCACTCCACAGTCAGTGCAAAAGCAATGCCTGGGAAATGGGAGACACTCAAATATTTGTTAAATTAAGAAATTAATAGGTCTCCCACAGATGCATTAGTACAGGTCACTCAGTGTAAGACCCTGGCATTTATTGGAGCCTGATTTAAGTAAGTTCATCTTATTTCTTTCAGGCACCCATTCTATTAGAAAATACAGGAAAGTCACAATAATAAAGCCTTGGAAACCTCAGCCTGGTAGTTGCAAAATGTCCAACACAGATGTCATTAGCACCTGTTATCATGTAGCCTGTCAATGGTAAAGAAGTCCAAGGTCAACCATCACCTCTAGCAGTGGGTTCCTGAGGTGCTCCAGTTCCATCTTTTGTGTGATGGGAAAGTAATGGCCAGGCTCAAGATGTCCCCTACACGTGGGCTTCAACTCTTGAGAGGCCATGCACATTTTTTACCCCATCAGTAGTTGCTGGGAAGGAACAGAGAATTTCAAAAAAACAAGAAAAAATGTTAAGCTTTCATCTTAATTCTAAAATTCTGGCATCTCATTCAATTTATAAAATATGAATATTATTTAGTTTTAGTGAAAGAAGCAGGCACAGAAGACAAAGCCAGTATGAGCTCACGTACATGGGGAATCTAAAACAGCTGAATGCACAGGAGCAGAGATTAGAATGAGGGTTTCCAGGGGCATGGTGAGGGATACTGGGCAAGAGTAGCAAAGTCCAGCTGGATGGCTGGTGAGCCTCAGTGACCACAGCACAGGAAGGCAACTCTAATGAATGATAATGCATCATGTGCTTCAGAACTGTAGATTTACATGTCTTTACCACACAAAATAAACAATTTAAAGTATTTGAAAAAGTGAGGTGATAGATTTATTAATCATCCTGATTTGATCATTACACCTTGTAAACATACATCCAAATATAACATTGAAGCCCCCAATTATATCCAATCATTAACTGTCCATTAAATTAAAATTTTAAAAGGAAATAATTTAATATGAAAAAAAAATTAAAATATCTTTTAGCTGGGAGAGAGCAGTGTTTCCAGGGTGTCTGAAAGACACTCTAAGGGTCCATGAGGAAATCTCAGGTGGTAAGATGATTTTATAATGCTAAATATCAGGCAAAAGAGGCTTAGCAGGAAGGCCACTCATCTATTTAAATCCTCTGACTGAACCAGTTGCAGAGGTGCCAGTGGGTGTTAATGGCTTTAAACTTCACTGACATTTGCAAACCCTGCCTTTTGACAGAGAGAACTAATGAGCCTCAGAGTCAAGGCACTGTGGAGTCGCTGACAGATGGAATGTGCTCAGCCCACCAGAAAAAGAATAAAGCCAGGGCTGGGCATGTGGCTCAAGCAGTAATGCGCTCTCCTGGCATATGCGGGGCGCTGGATTCAATCCTCAGCACCACATAAAAATAAAAGATGTTGTGTCCACCGAAAACTGAAAAATAAATACTAAATCTCTCTCTCTCTCTCTCTCTCTCTCTCTCTCTCTCTCTCTCTCTCTCTCTCTGTCTCTCTCTCTCTCTCTCTTAAAAAAAAATAAAGCCAGAAGATCAGGAGATTGGTTTTCCTCAGAGAGTAATATGAAATTTAAAGATAAATTAATTCATTAAAATGCATGTCTGTTAAAATGAACATTGTGATGGAGAGTAGCTTGGGTGGATGCAGGGAAGAGCAGGTGGCACAAAGTTACTGAACTCTGGGAAATGCCCGTCACTAGCTTCACAACTGGCCTCACACACTACTACACCCGTGCAGCTGCACAAAAAGGATCTCTGAGCTACAAGTCGGGATGATTCTCTCAGCACCTTCTCAGTTCAGCTAATATGAGAGTGGCTGGAACCACAGAGAAGTCCAATCCAGGTTGAGTTTGTTCAGCAGCTCAGATGGTGAAACAGGAAACACACCTGGAGGGAATCATGCTGCTGAAAAACTCCTGTTGCTCCTCAGTCATAAAAAACGAAACCACATCCCCTGCCTTCACCTCCATGTCTCCTCTGTCTCCACCACTAGACATTCACAGAGTTGCAGGGAAAGGGAAGCCTTGAACAAAGAGTGTTTTCAAGCAGAGAGAAGGAAGAGAGCAAAAGTCATAAAAGCACAGTGGCCATAATGCTCACAGAGTTAGACTGGGCTGCCACTCTTCAGTGAGTGGTCGAACCCCAGAACACATTTCTAAAACATGGCTGAGCTGAGTTTAATAAAATCCCTAGTGTCAGTGAAGAGGCTGACCCATGATGCAAAGTCATCCCTGGAGCCAGGAACGTTTGCCTTACATGGTGGACACCAGCCTGGCATTCAAATCCACCTTCAGCCTCACTTAATAAAGGACTCTGATCACTTTAAAAAACACACAACTGTGGCATGTCAAAGTTTCTACCTGTTGATACAGGGGAATGTGTGCTACATAAAGACAGCTGGCAGCTCCTAGCTGCAGAGCAAGCTGCTGCCACACAAGGCTAACAATGTAACATTGCTGGCATCACATATACCTGAAACCTGATTTAATTTCTCCAAGTGGGTTCAGTTTCTTTCAGAATAAAAAGCAAAGAAGGGTGTTTCTCTATTCCAGGACTGAGTATAAGTAACTTCAAAAATATGTGTCCTTGAGCAATAAAACAGACCTCTTCATAGTCACCTGGGGAGTCCCCAAAAGACAAATTGGCACAAGACCCTGAAAGTTAATAATAAGGCACCTCTGTTCTTTTTAAAACTGAGTTCAATATCTTAGTCTTCCAGTGAGAACATTTTAGCAAATGAGTCTGTCCACTTTGATCACAAGTTGGGTCCTGAGTCTGAGACTGAGACGCTTCCAGAAAGCAACAAGATTGTACACATGTGTGTTCAGATACACAGGCAGCTTTTGTGAATCTTAACTCAAATATTACAGTATATTGTGTGCTATATAATTGCAGTACAGTTCCTGACACAATTTCCATAACAGCAAAATTTACATACAGACAGTGAATAAATAAACTTTCTGTGGCTTGGTCTGTCATTCTTTCAGTCAACAAATCCTATTAGGAGTTTTATTAACCAGCTCAGTGATAGAGGTGTTCTATCTGATGTTATAGACTTTGGCTCTACAACCCAGCCCTGCTGCAAAATAAAATTTATCTCTCCGTATTTTTCTGCAACATGAAGCTGGCAAAATTAAGTTTCTTTTTATGTGGCATTGGAAATACCCACTCTCTCCTTTTTCTCATTTGAGTCACAGATGGGCTCTCTCCTTTCTATGAGTTTTCTTTAATAGCATGTATTTGCAATTAGCAAGTGAGAATCAAGGGGTAGATTGAAAAGCACATAAGATTGCCAACCCGAAGTAAGTCTGGGCAAGAAAGTAAAAGAAGGGTGCTCTGCAAAGATAATGCATTTGGAAAATCTGGAAGAAACTCCCAGAAGGCCCTAAAAGATATCCTTCTGCAAATTTCCCATTTAAGTTGAATCTGAACAGAAAATGTGGAGGATTCATGGAACTGACTAATCTTTAGTTAAAAGCAGAATCCTTCTTTACCAAAACAGGGAAGAAAATTTGTTTGCTGGTGAGCTGTGTCGAGCTTTGTGCCCTGTAGACTGTTGGGAGAAATCAGGTGGTTCTAGAATTTCTTGCACCCCAAAAGAATTAAAGTGGAAAAGTCATGACTGATCCAGGAAGTATAGGCCTCAGAGGAGAGGACCTCAGGGAACAGAGGAGTCTTAGCTATATCTTTCCTTTTGACTAACAGCATTCTCTAGACCTACCATCTCAAAGGGAAATTCCCAAAGAGGGAACCTCAAATCCAGAGCAAGTTCCAGAGTCTGATACATCTGCCAGATAGTGTCACCAACAAATTAATCCATCCCCAAACTAAAAGACTGGACTCCTGCAAGTCCCAAACTTGCAGTGAAAAAAAAAATGAAAGAGAGAAGGAGCAGGGAGGTGAAAACACATCTGAATGAGCCTCCACTGGCAAGAAAAGCTATTTTATCACTTTCCACCACAGGGCATGGTGCTGGCTTTCCAGGTGGCTATGGCCAGGCATCATGGACTATATGGCTTAAATAATATGTTTTTTCTTTGAGGCAGCCTCTCACCATGATGCCCAGGCATTCTGAACCCCTGGACTCAAGTGATCCTCCCACCTCAGTCTCCCAAGCTCCGAGATATCACTTGTGTACAATGCCCTGGAAGCCAAAGCTATAACTCAGAATACTGGGAGACCCACCTCATCAGGGGCCCTAACTCCCTGGCTGGTAGATGGCTATATTCTCTCTGTGTCCTTGAGCTATTTTCCCCAGTCTCCGAGAATCGGTGTTCTCATCCCTTCTTGTAAAGACATCTGTCCTCATGGATGAAACCCACCCTGATGGCCTTGTGTTATCTTAATCCTTGTGCATGGAGGATTCACAACCCTACTGTATGGAGCTGAGTTTAATGTGGGAAGATAGTTGGCAAACAAGTGCATACATGAGGGAGCTTCTCCCCCATGCTGGCAAGTGCTGGGGAGAAGGAACCTGAGTGATGGGCCCAGGGTTGTTGTAGGGGAGACTCAGGACTGGTCAGGAGGCCTCTCAGGACAGGGGACCCTCAAGTGAGCTGTGAATGGTGAGAAGGGTCACTCTGTGGGCCATAATGAAAAAGTCCAGGGACAGGGCAGAGAGAATGAAGGCTGCATGAAAGACAAGAGGACGCTCAGCCTCCAGAACCCAGATGAGGACATGTGGCTGGGCTGAGGAGAGCTAAGGGCTAAGCATGGCTGGGTCTTGTGGAGTCAAGGCCACTGTGGTGAAGGTCTTTTTACTTCTCACCTGTCATTCCACTTTTGACATAATCAGAATTTCAAAGACTGCATGTGAACTCCCCCAGATTGCAATCCAAGCAACCCAACCAACGCAAAACTTCTCCTGACATTGATGCTGATATCCCCACCCTGAGGACAGGCAGAAACTTTCTTTGGTGAAACCAAACAGGAAAGAGCCTGGAAGAGGCTTTGATTCTCCACTTGGAGGGAAACACAGATCTATCTGAAAAGCATCAGGGGCAGCTGCATCACCAAGAGCCAAGAGAGATCGCTGCAAGGACCCTAGAGGCCAGCCACAGGGCAGTCACAGAGAAAATAATAGAGGTGAGCAATGGATTTCCTTATTCTTATTTCAGATTTGATTGTACTCCAGGGATCTTTCTTGATCTCTCATGCCTCCAGTCCATGAGAGAACACAGGGTCTTCCACATCAGCAACCCCTCTCTGCAAAGCTATCTTCAAAGACATTGGCATAAATTCAGTGAGTTAAAATATGGAGGATCCACGTGAGACCTAATGTTGGAGTAAAATTCTCTAAAAATTAGAGGACCTCATATTAAATTTCTTGCAGTTTTTTAGATGTAGACCACAATATAGGAAGAAATGCAATTAAATGTTTTAACTAACCTTAAAAGCATAGATTACACAATTCATTACCTTCTTCCTTCTTGGCTTTAAGTGAAATTTTTTCTGAAATCTTGTTTGAATACAGTAATAATTGTGGATCAGTGCCAGGGAATATCACAGGGACAGAGGGCAAATGCACTCCTGGGCCTGAGCCTGTGGCCCCACAACTACTCTTGAAGCCCTGCTGCCAGCCACCCAACTAGCATCAGCCCAGCATGGCTGAGCGAGGGCCCCATGGTGTTCTCTGCTGCAGTGGCAGGAACTTGCTTGGCAAAGTGCAAAGTACTGGGGTGGAGTACCCCCGAGCCCACTGACACCTCACCCTCAAGTGACAAGAAAAAAAGAGCTCGCTTTTTTGGTTCAGGGGCAGGCTGACATTCCCCCTGTCCAAGCTGCATCTCCCTTCCTGCAAGAGAACCTGGTAAATTCTTAGCCTGCATGTTTGCTCCCCTGACTTGGTTTTGTTTTCATTGCCATCAGGTCAAAATATCCTGTGTTTGGCAGCATTGGTGTAACCTGCAGGTCACTGAGAGGTACAGGGCAGAACCTGTGGGACTTTGGGTGGTTGTCTGAATCTCTTCTCCTGAACAGGAGAGGGTGTTTCAATTAGCTTTGTTCCTGCTGTGAGTAAAGGATCTGACAAGCCCAGCTGTAGAGGAGGAAGAGTTTATTTGAGGACTCACAGTTTCAGAGGTCTTAGTCCATAGAAGACCAGCTCTTTTCCTTGGGGCTCAAGGTGAGGCAGGACATCATTGCAGAAGAGGTCATGGTGACCAGGAGACAGAGAGAGACTCCACTCTCCAGATACAAATATATATCCAAAGCCAGGCCTCAATGTCCACTTCCTTCAGCCACACCGCACCACTTCAGTTACCACCAAGTTAATCCCTATCAGGGGATTAATCACTTATTGGATTAAGACTCTCACAACCCAATCATTTCTTCTTTGAATCTTCTTGCATTGTCTCACACATCAGCTCTTGGGGAACACCTTACTTCTAGTAACATGTGACTATAACAAAGGGACACGTGACATGTGAGCCCTGGTTTCTCCCTGGTCCTGTAGGCAGGGCTCCCCTCTCTTTCTCCATCTTCTTGATTCTGCCTTTCCTTTCTCTTCTGTGTTTCTCCTTCTCTGTACTTTTCTCCCATTCTCCTGTCTCAGCCCCATTGGTGTACCAGGTGTGAGGGGGTCCTCTGTGGTACTGAGGCCTCTGGGGCGCTGGAAAATGTCAAGGCCCCTGACTCATCAACTCTCTCCACGGTTCTCCACCCAGAAAGCTACCACAAGGAGGCAAGACTGATCACCCAAGACCTTGCAGGCCCAGGTGGACAGTCCTAGGATGTGACATGTGACATGCTCTTCTTCTCCTGTCCTCCCTTATCTCCCACTTTGCCACCACTTACAGTGTCTTCTGAATCCTGAGAACGGGTGGCATGGAGAGTACTCCTAGTATCTTCTCTCCAGCTTCCTGGCTTGTGCTGCACCAGCTGAAGCTTACTGTACTTTGAAGCCATAACTCACGTCTGTGACTTCTGGGGACCCGGAGGAGAGGGATGGGGTTGTCCTCTTTTCTTGCTGCAGGTAGCTGTTGCTGGCTCATATATCAGGCTTTTCCATTTGAAAATGAATAGTCCTTTGACTAGGATGTGACAGTATTTCCTACAGCACCTGCTAACACAAGAACAGAATGACAAAGGTTCAAAACTGGCTGGCTTGATCCCAAGGCCCTGGGTTTCCCAGACATGTGTACTAAGCACAGGTGACACTGGGGTAGAAATGAAGGCAAGGAGGTTGAACCACAGGGGAGCACACAGCCCTGCCCAAGCTGAAAGAGTGAATTCACAACAGTGATGGAAAGGAAAATCCTCAACAGCTGAAGATCAGGAGGGTAGAGGGAAGGAGACAGGGAGAGAGGAGAGGAGGGCCTGGGTAAGTTCTGCAGCCAAAATAGAGCAAATTACGTCCCATGCTTTTGTAATTACATCCAGATGAATCCTCCTGTCATGTGTACCTAAAAAGAACCAGTAGAGTCGGGGCTGGGGCTGTGGCTCAGCAGAGTGCACTCACCTAGTGCATGTGAGGCGCCAGGTCAAGCCTCAGCACCAAATAAAAGTAAATAAATAAAATAAAAGTATTGTGTCCAACTACAACTAAAAAAAATAATTAAAAATGAACCAATAGAGTAAGTCCTTTATTTGAAGATTAACTTTGCTTAAAGCCAATGTGAATTCCTGGATTGGTGGCAGGGCAACAGTATCTTGCAGATCTAGGCCATCTCTCTTTCATGGCATGAACATGGTTTGAAAATGCAACAAAAAGACAGGATTTTATAGGAAACTATCTAGAGAGGAAAACAGCAGAGAAATCAGGAAGCGATTCCCCTGGGGCTGTCCCTTGACAAGTGCTGAAGGCGGCAGTCCTGCAAGTTCTTCAGACCTCCCAACCTACTGGTAAGGCTGAGAAAGGCCTGGGAAGCAGTGAGTAGTTCAAACAGGGAGGCCAGGACAGATGGTTCAGTGTTGTTGTCCTGTAAGGTGGGGGAAGGCCACAGCTAGCTACTTCCAAAATCTACCCTGGGCCTCTATTTAGGAGAAGTCAAAGTGAGTGGGACCAACACAGTTCTCAGGCCTTGACCTGCACTCACCATCCCGACTCAGGCCTGGCCTCTAGAAGCAGGAGGTTGGCATTTCACAGCTGGACCTCCCTTTGGAAAGCAAGGGAAATGGAGAGGCTCTTGATTCTGGGACACTGAGAAGCAGCTGCTGAGGCTTCCCTCTGGAGGAGTCTCCCCAAGTGCAGGGCTTTCTCCATGAAAACCAACTAAACTATATCAAAATCTAGTGACAACTCAAGGAGGCTGGGGGTCCAGCTGCATTTCTAAAAAGGCTCACAGGAGCTTCCAGAAAACACAATGACACAGACCCTAACTCCACAGAAGGAGACCTCTGAGAGGCCTGGATTTCATCACTGTTGTCAGGACAAAAATTACTGCTACTCTGTTGCTGGGGACTTTAAGGTGTTTAATAACAGGACAAGGCAGAGGAGGCAAACTGGGAGGACCAGGGACTAAAATAAACAGAATTAGTCTACCCCAGGCTGGCCCAGCCCCCTGAGAGCCATCCTAACTAGAGCCATCCCAGAATTTCAGAATTTTAACAACCCCAGGGGCCATATCTGTGTGCCTAGAGCTCTAAGAAAGGCTACAGTGAATATGGGTGTTCTGGATTTTCCTGTTGGGGACACCAAGTGGCAATGCAAACCAGAGCCCTTGTTGGCACTATTGGACAATGACCACTATGGAATGACACCATGATGCTCCAGAAGCCCAGGTGGGCCTCTTGTGAGAGGAGCCTTGGCCATCCTTCACATGGAAGGTAAGAAAACCAAAGTACTGGCTATTGCTGGAGCTGCCTGTTCTGTCCCAACTCAGTCTGTTGGACCTTAGTCAAGCCAGCAGTGACCCATGACAGGAGTGGATGGCAAGCCTAAGGTGACATGCTTTGCTTTTTGCCTTAATTGCAAAATTGGTTATCAAATTATCTCCATTCTTTGGGTCCCAGAATGTCCTCTGCCTCTGTTTGGAAGGAACCTAGTGATAAAATCAGAAGCAAACACCTCCTTAGTCAGAAGCCAAGTTCAGGTAGGACTGCCCTCAGAACAAGGCATTCACTTTGCTACAGATTCCTAATTATGGAACAGCAAAACATTTATGGATTCCTAATTATGGAAAAGCAAAACCTTTACAGGAGAAGGAAAGAGCCTGCCACTGACTACCAGACCTTGAAGGGTCTTTGACCAATTAAAGTTGGAGCTGGGCTGTGCCCCACTTTGGGCCTTCTGTGACTTACAAAATCCTTTCACAAGTAGATACACAAAAGGCTGTGTTTTGCTTTAGGAGTGCCAACCCCCAAATTTGGATCCATCTCACAGCAGTAGCCTACTTCTTTGAACAATTAGATCCCAGTGGCCCAGGGGTGGCCGGCTTATTTAATATCAGAGATACAACTGCTTTGCTGGTTAATGAGACCCCCAAATTTACCTTGGGAAAACCAAGGCTCAGACACCCCAATTCCAGATGGCCTTAGGAGTCAAGGTCCCATTCCTGGATTACAGGGAAGATGGACAGAACTATCAGGCCTTCTTGTGGCTATTCCTGGCACATGCTGTGGGTCTGTCAGACTTCAAATGTGGTTACTCTACACTCAACCACAGCGTCTGTCAGACATCAGTGTGAAGAGGTTGCTGAGCAAACTCACTTCATTGAGGTAGGTATAACAGCTGTGTCTCCTGAAAGATGGAAGCAGGCCTCTAAAGAAGACATCAAAGTGACCTCCCAGGCCCCGACACCTGTGCACAGCCCTACAAGCACCAGGCTCTGCACTGAGAACTCCCTGCACTACCTACATCACAGTGCTGGCCCAGCCTGTATGCAGCACCAACCAGCCAACGCCTCCAGTGGCAGAGGCAGGAGGTGTCCACAGCTCAAGCGGCCTCTCATCCCATGTCATTGTGGTGTGCTCTCCTTCTCCATGAGCCCCTTCCCAGCAGCAGACTCTCCCAGGGAAAAACGAGGGTGAACAATAACACACGAAGGAAAATGAAGGTGATTTTCCAAAATCCTGAATCCCCTGGCATCTCCCTGCCCCCTCCATAGCCCGGATCCCAAGTAACACTGTGCAGCATATCCTTGCTCACCTGTCATTACTCAGCCAGCCACTCGTTAATCACACCTCCACCAGCCACATCCCTCCATAGCAATGTCATAGCAAAATGCCCCCAGATCTTCCCACTGGAAACCAAGGAGGGGGCTTTGGTCCACAGTTTACTTGGAAGGTGGGGTGCTTTCAACCATCCCCTTCTTGCCTTGGATTTCCATGATTTCTGTGACATTGCTCTCTGCTCCCTTTGTTTGAACTTTCTAAAGAAGCTGGTATAGTGCTAGGAGCCTGGGGAAAAGATGCTGTGCTCATGGCCCTAAAGGACTGAGTCTGGGGCAAATTCTGGAGTTTTTCTGACTTCTTCCAGTTGCTTTGTTGCCTCTTAAAGACAATGAGCTCAGAAATGAGGAGGTTCCATCAACCTGGCCTTGAGGACAACCTGGAAGGCAAAGGAAGCTGAAGGTCTCCCACCCCATCCTGGAACTCCTGGGGAGAGGAGCGAGGGTGTGGAATGGGCAGCTAGAGATGGAGCAATCAGGAAAGGAAGGCTCATGGGCATCAATAGCAGCCTCAGAGCAGAACTCACAGAACACTCCAAGCACCTTGACCTCAAAACCAATGTCTCCACCACTGAGCCAAACCCCAGCCTGCCACTATCCTTTTCTAAACCCTCAACAGTTCTTGCTGTCAAGGCCTCTGTAGGATTCCACACAGAAGACACCTCTGAGAAGAAAGCACCCGCCATGTGTATATGTGGGCTTCACCCTGTGACTGTGAAACAGTGGTGCTCATTAAAGTGTCAAGCTACAGCCCTGTGGGTTAAGGAAGCTGCCTGGATTAGCCTGGATCTTGATGTTCACAAGGAACCTGGCATGTTCATTATAAAAGATGTCTGTTCAGTAGTCAGAACAGGATGGATCCTGTAGTACCCTCTTGCCTTGAGACCTCATTTATAATGAGTCAGTGTTTACTGTCCCAGGGAGCCAGGACTACACTGGAACTAGGTGGCTGAATGCTGGCTTCCCTGGGTTTGTCCATTTTTACTCAGTAAGCATTTCTTAAATTGATGTTCATTTTCCCCATGCTAAGGCGAAAGAAAGGAAAGACTTTTGCCTATACTTGGGAAAAAGATTGAAAATGGAGGAAGTCTAACCTCTGAGGTGTGTGTAATGGGCAGTGGGAGAGGCCTCAGAAGACAGCTGATGTGACATCCCTGGATCCTGTTCCAGGAGGACACTCTCTTTATGATGACCCCGAGGCTAGGGGTTCCTCTGATTGCAGAGTGGCCCAGTCTTGCACTTCCTCACCTCATCTCTCTTCCCTCTTGGTTGATGATGGTCTCTGCTACCCCATATTCTTGCAGTGGCTGGTTGTGCTAGAGTTCACTTGCTCTTCCAGACTCACAAAATCACACTAGCACACTGTGGAGACCTCCAGCCATGTTCACAGAGGTTAATCCATCAGCAGGACAAGCAACCTGGTGACATAACTCAGGGGCCATCTCTGGTGGCTCAGGGGCACAAGCTCTTAACCGGCAAACATCTGCATTGTCATTTTCATCCCCTTTGGATCAGGTGGTGAGATGTTTTTGTAACAATGTCCCCATGTCAGCAGGAAGTGTAGAAGATGAGATCTCCACCTTTTCTCTGCAAGAATGCAGAGAACAAACTGACCACCACAGGGACAGAGGGCAAATGCACTCCTGAGACTGGGATCATGGCCTGATGGCAACCCAATGAGGTCTGGTGCCATCCACCCAACCAGCATCATCCCTGAATGGCTGAGCCAGGTGCCCCATGGTGTTCTCTTCAGCAGTGGCTGGAAATTACCTTGGTACAGGGCAAAGTGGTTGGGTGGAATGACCCTAAACTCATAGACACCCCACCCCTCAAGTGATTAGGAAAGCCATCTCCTTTATTTGGGTGAGGAGATTGCCAAGGGAGTATGTGTCTCTTATTAGCACCGTTCCTTTGGATTTCCCTAAAGGTACTCACATGCAAGTTCTTGGAGGGCAACTGCACAATGCTGGGAAGGCAAGCTGGACTCATGCCATGTGAAATAAGTATGTGCAACAAATCTACTTATGCATGAAACTGGCAGTTTTTCTTTTCAATAGAATTCTCTAAAGGGAGGAGTAATAGCGAGATGACTGCCCCACTGTGTCTGGGAAATCCATGGAGGAGCATTTCAGGACCCCAGAAAATAGCCCACAATACCATGTGAACTCTGAGCTTCTCCTCAGCATTAAACACACACAGCAGCCACCAGTTTAGGGAAAAGAATCCCTCGAGACTCCCCACTGCACCCTCCCTCCCTTGAGACTCCCCACTGCATTGTCCTTGGCTCCCTTCTTCCCCACCAAATGCTGGGTCACAGAGAAAGCCACTGTCATGTGTGGCCAATGTTGGTAGCTGCTCATCTGACAGCCAGTCTCCATTTCTGTCCTTGCAGGAAAACTCTAATGTGGTGGGAGGGGCCCAGCAGAATGCCCAGCCACACACAGGCAGCCCTCAGTAGCCAGGGTTAGCACTCAAGGGATTCAACCCTCTGATGATCAAAATTCCAGGAAATAGCTGCACCTGTCCTGCACCTGCAGTTCTCCTCCTCATGATGCATGAATGATATAGTGGGGCAATGCTGCCCAGAGTCTGTGGACTGCACCAGGCATTATGAGTGATAAGAGAGGACTGAAGTTCATGGGAGGAAGTATTTGGGTCCCATGCAAACCCTGTCATCCTACATAAGGACCTTGAGCATAATGGAATTTTGGTATCCAAGGAATATCCTTGGGCCCAGCCCCCCACAGAGGCCTACTGATGGCCAAAGCCACATTCTCCACTTCCCCAGAGGCAGTCTTGGGAAAAGGAGCAGCCTGGCTTTGGGCAACAGTCAGAGATGTTGATTGACATTTCTGGAAGTGTGCCTTAAGGGAAGCAGACTCCAATGCAAGGGCTTTTTCCCTATGTCTCCATCTCTCTTTCTGAGTGAAGTATAAATCTGATGGCCATGACTATAGAAGCCACCTTGTAACAATGAGGAAATGGCCAAGAGTTGTAAAATCCTTGACACTCAGACATCTTCGATCCCCCAGACTAACACCTTCCTGGGGCAATTCTAGCCTTAATTATATCCCTGTCTTGGTGACGTTCATGTTTTCTGGGGTTCCTACTACATGCAGCTGACCTTGATCCTTACAAGAACTGACCCTCAGATTACTTATTCTCAATCCCCTCCAATCCAGTTTTTTATCCAGAGTAAATAAAAACACCTTATCCAAGTCACCAACAGTGTCCCTGGGCAAAACATGCAGGACAGCTCGTGCCCTTTCCTGCTCTCTCTGAAGCATGCATCCTGCTGCCTCCAAGCCTCAGTCTCCTTTTCCTTGCTGTGTGAAGTGATGCTCTCCTGGTTCTCCTTCCAACTGTCTGCCATGTTTTGAGAACTGATCATCCATGAACCTGTTCAATGCAGGAGTCCTTCAAGACTACTTCATAAGCTCTCTTTTCTTCTCATGATTTCATCTGAGAAAATCTCATTCTTTACATGGCTTCAGTTATTGTCAGACTTCCAGATGCACCTAGAACTCCATATCTCTAGGAAAGAAATGGGAAAATGTGCAGACAGGTGAATGAAGCACTGTAAACATGGTGTACATTAAGGCTACTTAACCTGTAGGCACAGCCCTGGGTATGAGGTCATGTGTTGCAGTCCCTGCACTTGCTCTATGGCCTGCTCCTTGATTGGTCAATGCAGGGAAGTTAGCAGAAATTGCATTGTTGGCTGCATATCATCTGCTTAGCTATTGCCTCAGTATATGTACATGGTAACTGCAAAATAAAATCAGAACTGCTTCCTGCTTGGTCTCCAGAGGCCTAGAGTAGAGACTTCACAGCCACACTCTACCCTGTTCTGTGGACCTCCTTGCTGAACAAGAGCAACCACATGCAGGGGGTGCAAATTCCAAAAGTCAACCCCAAAGCTTGGTGGCAGAGCAGAGCAATAACAAAATCAGCAAGAAACAGCCACCGTGGCTGTCACAAGAGAGTGTTGATCCAGGGGAGGCCACTCCCCACAACTGATTATGCTTAGTCCATTCTGGCACAACCTGAGAGGAGGGGGGCACCAGCTTCTCTTACATAGAGCAACCTAAGGTGTGAAGAGCTGAAGGACCTCACCCATGCAGAGCCATGGCAGAGCCATGGCAGCCAGGCCCCAGGCCCTGGGCATTGGCCTCTCACCCAGACAGATGCTAATGTTTGTCCAAATTGAGGAAATTGCCTGGAGTGCCATTCCAAGGGCCAGTGGAAAACTGGAAGAAACCTCATGCGCACCAGCAAGGGACAAGTAGACAGTTCACACCAGAAGGTGGCAGCAGCTGAGGGAGGAGATAATCCTCAGGGAGGTGCCTAAGGCTCAGACAGAGGCAGGATGATTAGTCTACACACAGCAGCACCGAGCATGAGGTGAACACAAGCCATGAATGGGTTGGCTGGGGCTCAGCACGTGGGTGCCGGCAGGAGCTCGGGCTCTGACTGAGCTGCACTCTACTTTTTCTTTTATGAAGAAAACATTCACTGCATCACCTTTATATAATGTTAACTTTAAAAGTCATCATCAAATAAGCTGATGACAAACAGAGGACACACGTGTTGTGATCCCCACATGAGTTACCAGAGACAGTGGGAACCACAGATGGGGAGAGTCATAGGTGGTGGCTGGGGGGGAAGAGGAGGTGGCAAGTTTTCCATTGGGGTGGGTGAGTTTTCTATACATGAGAAGGATGCTCCTGGAGACCACTGAACAGTGTAGAGAAGGATGGATCCTGGAGGCCTACTAGATGCCATTGGGAAGGAAGGCCCCTGGAGGCCTCTGGACAGTGTGGGGAAGGATGGCCCCTGGAGGCCTCTAGACAGAGTTGGGAAGGATGGCCCCTGGAGACCTCTAGACAGAGTGGGGAAGGATGGTCCAGAGATAGTGTGGGGAAGGAGAGCCCCTTGAGGCACTGGAAATCATGGGGGAAATGGCCCTTGGAGGCCACTAGACAGTGTGGCACAAGGTAAACACTGCCATTCCATGCCCTGCACACATGTTGTGAAGCAGCTGGCCCAGCATGGTGTTGCCATGATAAGAAGTGTCCCCCAGGACATATATGACTCTCCTCAGAGCTTCTTTTTTTTTCAGATCAGCATTCCATATATGTGAAATGAAATCACTGGTCCAGCCTCCAGGGAGCATGGGGTGGGCACTGTGGGGAGAGATGAAAGGCAGTGCAGCGGGAGGCAGTGGGGGACCTGAAACCTTCTAGCCCAGATGAACTGCCCTAAGCAAGGCACAAGGTGGTCCTGCAACTGCTGTCAGGTCAGCCATGCCAGTGTGGCAGATGAGGGCCAGGCACCTACACATGGCACCTCCACCCTCCACTGTGCCAGGGGCATGGAGCAGAGAGAAATGGGAGGTCTCTGCATCTGCATAATAGGCATGGACACAATGACCCTGGCCTCCTCCAAGGACTTCAAGGACTAAAATGATAACAAAACAAATGTCATTTGACACAGCCTGGGTGTCCCCAAGTTATCAACCACTGCCACGATCTAAGTACACTCATTTTCCAAAGCTGTGACCTCAGATAGCACCATTAGCATAGAGGGAAGTCCCCCTTCACAAACAGCACCCTCAAGCTTCCAAAGCCAGCACGCCCCTAGCAACCTCCAGGCAGCACACAGACCCAATGCATCTGGCAGGGCAAACAAGGCAGGCATCATGAGCACTGCTCAGAAACACTCAGCCAAAGGCAGCGGGTGTGCTGCGCAGCTCCATCTGTCTGGGGAACAGTCATCCACCATCCTCTCTATGCTCACTTGAAACCCGAGCTCTGAGGTCTAGGCTTGATGTAGGTTCCAGCAGTGCAGGTTCCAGAACACCTGTGTCTAGGCACAATTTTCTTAAGGAAAAACCTGTGTTTCATCTGGAAGAAAGATGAATAAAGCCTGGAATTTTGGTGCCACTTGAGGGACAATCATCAAACAGGTGGCTATTTTTTTTTTCATTTTTTACAATAGCCACGATATGGAATGTGTATAGGTAGAAAAAGAAAATTTGGTGACTATACATGATGGATATTATTCAGCCATTAAATATAACAAAAGTCTATCATTTGACATGAGCCAGGCAAGAAATACAAATACAGCACATTTTCACATAGATACCGATGTTTCCAAACAGTACCTCAGTGCTGGAGAAGAACCAAGGTCACTTCTGTTCATCATGACCCTGTGCAGCACTAGGTCAGAAGCACAAAGTGAGACATGAGCACGGCCCCCATTGTCCCCTGCCTGATATCCACAGCATTGAGAGGAGACCTTGGCAAATCCCATGCACAGGCTTGGATCCAGGCCATGCTGGAGTCCAATTCAGTGTGTCACATCCCATTACAAAGGAAATGGTTCAGACAGACAGTCTTCTAGGTTGGAAGATCAACACCTTCTCTGTGCCTGATTCTGAGAGGAGGCATACAGCAGGGACAACAGCCATGTGCCACATGGCAATGGAATAACTGATCACAGTGCAGTGCTCCATCCAGGACTCAACTTGGCCCCTCTGGAAATCAGCCAGGGTGGCCAGAATGTGGGCACAGCTCTAGGCCCCCCTTTCTTTGTGCCTGTGCTCCCAACTCCCCCAGACAGGGAAAGCCATAGGTGCTCCCCACGTCCATCACAGAAGCTGCCACTTCCCCTGACCTGCCTCCACCTCCCAACAATGAGCCTCCATCTGGGCACAGGGGGCTGTCCTCCTCTTCTGTCCTATATGAGCTCCCCACTCCTCTGCCTCCTTGGAGTCTCTGCCAAGCACAGAGATGGTGGCAACGTCCCACCATGGCCAGCTCTGAAGAGAGCCCTGCTAGCTTCATTTATTTCCAGTACATCAATGAGGTTTTTCTCTGGCTATTACATAAAAAATAAATAAATAAATAAATAAACCATCGAGGTGCTTTCATGGTGGAACACAGACCCCTTCCAGATGAGCACACTAAGAATATAAAACAAGGTCTCTCAACTCACACATGTAGGCAAAGAATCCAACCCCATCCCCTTCCAGTGTGTGACCTTGGTCAGGAACTCAACCTCCCAGCTTCGGTTTCCACATGCATAGAATGAACAGGAGTGAAATCTTTGTGTGGCTGTGATACTGCAGAGAGATGCAGGAAAAGACCCAACCCAGGACTGGGCACAGGGACACAGCAGCTTAAAATACACAGTTACAGCACTGAGGCCTGGCCACCCAAAGGCACACACTGAACAGAGTGGGGGCCAGGCTTTTGGGGGGCTTTGCATGAATCAGCCAACCCAGGCCTAAGCCCATTCCTACACTACACCCAGTCACTCGATTCCCCTCCCCACAGAAAGTAAGTGACTGGATGTGCTGTCATCATGGGCCAGCAGCTAGCCCTCCTTCCAGTGCTGCACCCCTTTATTCCAAACTGTGTCAGTGCTTCCAGACCCAAACACCCACAGGATCCAGGTGGGCAATGCAGTGTGGGGCACAAGGGAGGGGAAAGGACTCTGTGAGCTAGATGGTGCACCACGTCCAACCAGAGCTGATGGTGCCAGGCTGCCAGGTCTTCACACCTGGAGAGGAAAGAGCATGCGCACTCTCTCTGCTGGTTGAGGTGAAAGCTCACTCAGAGCTTTCTAGGGACTCTGTGGGGGCCAGGTTCAGCCCTCCACATGCATTTGTAAATGAAGGTTTATTGAGACCAGTGGCACTTACTCACCATGGCTGCTTTCATGCTGCAAAAACAGAACCAAGAGGCCCCTCGGCTTGGTGTGGCCCATAGTGCCACCTCCCAGCCAATCCTTTCTATAAGCTCTCTGCCTTGCCTTTCTCCTGGCTCTCTCCTCCTGTTCCTGAGGGGCTCACTCCCCACACATGGAGAACTGCAGTATCCTCAGCCCAGGACAGGTCAGCACACACAGCACTAGCCGACCCCACAGGCACCTGGAATGCTGCCAGGAGGCCTCACCTGGCAGGGAAGGTCTGCTGCTTGTTTAGCCAAGCACATGTGGTAACTGGCCCATGAACCCTCCTTCTTGGAGCATATTCTAATGACGGCTTGCAATAGTATGTAGCTGTCACTCACAACTCAGAGCAAGGTATAAGAATTTCATAAAATAGAACCATCAGAAAGGACAAGCTCTGTCTTCTGGACTCCAAAGGAGGACAGACCACTAACTTAGGTCACAGCTAGTGTAGGTAAACAGAGGTGGTACTGGGTCCATGCCACCAACCCTTGGTGCTGGGTCACCTCTCTGTCTCTTACCTCCTGTGCTCCCCTCCCTCATGGTCCCTTTCTGATGCCCAGCCCACCTTTGCACACATGTGAGGGCCTCAGCTCCCTCCCTCCAGACAAAAGTTGTCCTGGCCACGTTAATTCCTGGCTATGTTTATTGATGACAAACCCCAGCCAACGACCGACACCATCTATCAGCCCGTAGCTTGGGGTTTCTAAGAATTGACTACCACTCAACCCAACATGGCAAGGCCTCTAACTGAAGAGTGAACTGGTCTGCCATGCTGCCGCTGGTCAGAGACCTGAAGGGTGGTTGTATCCCCTTCACAGATGAGGTTCAGCAGGACAGAGAAGGTGATGTTCTCATCCAGGCTCAACAGAGACCTCTACAGGTTGTCCTGGGTCACGTAGACTGCAACGCTGCAGATGCACTCTCAGGCAGAAGGCACCTGTGTGGGGCTGTCCTGGCCCAAGTGGATCTTGTCCTCCCACTCACCCTCCTCCTCTAGGGGATGCTGGACTGCCTCATTGGCCAGGTAGAAGCTGAAGGAGAGCTCCATGGCCATGCCCCCCAGCAGGGTCAGGATCTCTTCCTTGGGCTCCAGGTCCAGTTTGGAGCTAAACCACTCATGCAGCACCTCCAGCTCAGCCATGCACAGTCAGGGGCCCCCCTGCAGCCAGCAGCTGGCCACCACCTCCCTGGCCTCAAGAATGGCAAACATCTTGATGCAGGTTAGATCCTCACCAGGGTCACTGTAATCCTAGCCCATGTGAGTGACATAGAACTGCACTTTGGGTCTGTTGGAGTGGATGGAGCTGTGGAAGATGTGGGACTTCAGCTCCCAGTTGAAGTGAAACTTCTCCAAGTTACTGAAGGCCATGGGCATCAGCAGGAGCTCCATGGAGAACAGGCCATAGCTGGTGCTGACTGAAGGGGGCTCCAGGCTCTGTGGATCAAGAAGGACTCCCCCCAGCCTGTAGGCGGGAGTTGCACCTGAGGTCTTGGTTGGCCTCCTCAAGGAAGGAGAACACCTCAGAGTTGGAGATGTGCAAGCTGAAGGGGAGGAAGGCGGGCAGTGAGGAGAACCTCTGCAGGCCATTTATGGTGACTGGACCCTCAACCTCTGTGAGGAGGGCAGCAAACCAAGAGTGAGACCCTGTTATGCTGTGTGAGAAGATGACCCAATGGAGTCCCTGCCTGCCACCCAGTGAGCCACCTGCTGGCCACAGGGAAAGTCTTATAATTCCACAAAAATGTGTTCTTCAGGACCATCCCCAAAACCATGTGAAGTGGGAAGGAGCCCAGATGGTCACTGATCCCATGGCCCTGATGAACACAGCTGCCTCCTCAAAGGGAAAACATTACTCCTGCAGATCTCAACCTCACAGAGAGAGCCCCACATCCAAGCTTCACACTTCTACTACTAGAAATCTCTCCTTCTGATTATCGGGGTGGCATGGGGTGTGTAAAGATTTCTCTACAAGGCCATTTGCTGCCTTGGCTAGAACTGTGAGCAAACTACCCTCCATGTTTCAGTATTCAGAGGCCCGTGTCTGGAAGGAAGTCTTGGCAGGTGGTACAGGAATTGTGGAAGTGATGGTCTGGACTAGAACATCTGCACACTCTCCAACCCCAGGTTCCCCTTCTCCACAGCCCACTCAGCACTGTCATCTCGCCCTCTTCCCATCCTCTCCACTTGATGGGAAGCTCCTCCACCACAAGGCAGAGCAGGCTTCTTCCTCAGCCTGGAGGTGGTGACTTTAGCCCTCCTCTGAGCTTCTCTACTTGGCAGGGAACTGTCTACACAACTCCCCACTCTATAATCCATATACAGCCAAAGGAAAGCTCTGGTAGGAGGACTGGAGGGAGGAGGCCATGAGAGCCACAGCATGTCACCCTTTCCCCTCCCTGATTGTCCTATGCCTTCTTCCCCCACAGTGCTCCACCCTGGTCCCAGATTTCCCTAACAGTGACACTGGTGTCCAACTTACTGCTGGGTCTATTTTCCTTCCTAGTAGAAGTTAAACAAATGCTCATAGAATGCATGTCCATCAATTATGATTACAAGGGTTCTGTGCTTGAGAGAATAAATATACTGTGTTTGCTCTGAGTCTCTCTGGATTCCTCTCATTGTTGTGAACAGACACCATTTCCACTAACATAGCCTTTGCCCCTTGCATTCTCATGCCATTCAATTCCTTCTGCAGCATCATGTCACAGGGCTGCTAGTCTGGCAGCCAGTTTTGCCAAGAAAGGTGCTGCAATTTTCATATAAAAAGGGATAATATCAATTAATAGGATAAACACACCACTGAGGTGCCAGCCCACCTGGGTCCACATACCTGCCATGTCAGGAGACCATTACAATATTTCTGAGATGTGTAGTCTCAAAACTACTTTCAAAAAATGATAAAACTGAGCCACAGGGAAGTTCTCCAATCTGAACATGGTCAAAGTCAGGATTCACACTTGTTCTTTCCGCCTCCAAAACTTTCCAGTTCTGTCAACTCCCTGAGTTTCTCCTGGCCTGGTGGATCTACAGTGAAGGAGCTGGGACTCAGTGCTCAAGGCCAAGTTCATGAATCCTGCACTAGTCAGAAGGTTTCACTACTCTAAAATCATGGATGACTGTGTCCCCTATCCAAGGTGCCCACTGTCATCCTGGATCTCCAGGTCATTCAGGAAAATAGGTGCATCTGTCTCAGAGCATCACAGCACAGCTGCTGGCAGAAGAGCCAGTGACGAGACCTTCAAGGCAAAAGTGAGTGTAGGAAAACACTACTCCCTGGAAGCCCCCTGCAAATCCCAGAGCCTCAGCAGGAACAGCAGTGCAGCAACTTGAACCTTGGATTAAAGAGACCAGCTGCAGGCCACCCTGCATTTGTGAATAGCCAGCTCTGTGAGCAGGTGTCCCTGCCCCATGGCACCCAAGGCCAGGTCCTTCTATATCTCAGCCTTGGAAAAACTCATTACAAAAGCAAAAGGAGAAAAACTTCAAATACTCAACTACTGAATTTAAATGCTGCCAGTTTAAAAGATAAAATGGAAACAGTCAGATAAGTTTCTTCCTTTTCCAGCCACATGTAACACAAACTGGACAGAGAGAATGCAGGGCCACACCACAGTCCAGCATGGGTGCCAGTGCCTGTGGCTGGCAGGAAGGGTGATGCCTGCCTTTTTCCCATGACCAAACTTTTTGACTCTCAGGCTGGGTGGCCCTAGAAGCCAGCTGGTGCTCAACAGAAACAGGAAGAGGAGGAGAGAGGAAGGAGCTAGATGGAAGCAAACAGGATTAGACAGGAAGTAATCAGGAAGAAAAGGGGAAGAACATGTACCTGCTCCAGTACCCTGTGTCCTCTACTTGCAGGGCTTACATGAGGACAGCTGGCAACAGGAAAGGTGGCTCAGAGTCATGGCCCTAGCATTGCACATCAGAGATAAGAGGACATGTTTAGAGCAAAGAGTAAAAACTTAATAACACACACACAGTAGCCAACAGAAGAGGAAACTGGGGCATGAAAGGCTTAAGTCATGCAACAAATAAATTGTGGTTTTGGGGCAGGAATCATGCACACTCTAGAGGAGACATGATGGTGTTAAGGGGCATCTGAAGGGCAACCTGCAGGGCCAGACTTCTGAGACCAGAAGCAGGAACCCAGAATGCCAGAGCCCATCATAGGCTGTGCATGGCATCTGCCATCCTGGAAGACCCCTGGGTGTGCATCCATGGAGCTGTGGACAGAACAGAGGTGACCAGCGGCTGTAGAAGCTCCATGGGGGCTGCATGAGGGAGAGTGGGGGGTTTGTTTACTCATATTCAAGTTCAGCAGACATGGACAGCAGGACAACTTGAATCAGTGATGGCACAATAGGATGAACTCCCACAGGCTCTCCCACAGAGGAAAACCCCAGAGGACACATCAGAGCTGCCTTGTTATTCAACAGGTCTCACCTCCCACTGCAGGATGAGCTATGCCTTACACTCAGGGCCAGAGACTACTCAAGTGGTCTCCATGGGTCTTGAGTGTCCCTATGGTCCTCCGTTGATGCAAATGAACAACAGCAGGAAGACCACTTCTCTAAAAGTTCAAGGACCCTACTGGGCACATAGTAAGCACTTTGTGTATGCTCATATAAATGAACATCAGGTCAGGGGGAGCCCATTCTGGCCACAGGTCCTGAAATGTGGAGCAACAGATCCATTGACAGAGAGAAGGCAGGGACACACCACAGTCCAGCACTTTTTTAGAGTAAAGGGAAAGCAAGAATAAAACCACCATCATCAACACAGTATTGGTCTGAATATTTGATAGGCCCTGAAACCATTATCATGATTATAGTCATTATTTGCATAATCACTATTACAGACCAAACACTGTTATGAGAACTTTACAGGCATTAATGCTGTCAATCTCAACAGTCTTTCAGTTGTGAGGGATTGATTAGCATCCCATTTATAAATTAGGAGACACAGAGAGGTTAAGTGACTTGACCTCATTCACAACAGTAGCCAGAGGTGGAAGTTGATCCAAATGGCCCAGCTCCAGGTAGCCACTGTGCTCTGCTGCCAGAGGCCACTTGTTCTGCAGGTTCTACACTGGAGGAGCCCAGTAAGGATGGCAGTGAGTTGTGAGTGTGGCTTTCAAGGGCCACATGTGGGTCATTGGCTGGACACTGTCCTGTGATGAAGCAGGAAACAGAGCTTTTTCTGGCTCCAGGATGGGGTGCTCTCAGCAGTCCCTGGGTGCCAGGGCAGCCTCACCACAGAGTGCAATTATCCAGTTGGGCTGATGCCTGGCCAGGCTGTAGCAGGAAGGACCAGAAGGCAGAGGGCAGCAGCAGGATGCAGTCAGGCAGCTGAGGGCTTCTGTGTGGCCTGGCCTGGTGGACAAGTGACATCCTGACTAACCACAGACCACACCACACACTCTGGCCCCTGATGGCACTGAGGATTGGAGGAGCCAGGCCACAGCCCAAGCCTCAGGTGCTCCACCAGCAACCACAGGAAAAGGCACAGTTTAAAAGAGAACCAAGAGCAGGTCTGTGCCCTAGTGTGATGGCCACCACTGCTATGTGCCCGAACCGTCCAACCCACACCCACAGGACACATGGCCTCTGCCTCTGTGGTTGTGGGTGTCCCACAGCTTTACATTCAGTCTGGAGCCCAAAGGGGCTTCTCCTGTTACCTGATGTAAGCTGGGGCCTGGGAGTTGAGTATTCTGTGGCTGGATTCCACTTCTGGGAATCCAGGGAACTTGAACACTTTGCATCAAGTGCCCAGTTTCCACCCACTCCTGGTCACCAACATGAATGCCCATGGCTCTCCTCAGTCATTTCTGGGGTACATCTTGCCTTTATCATGAGGTTGTTGTCCCATGTGGCTAGACAACTGTGTCTGTGGCTTTACATTCCCCTTTTAGGTGATTCCTGGGGCTTTGATTGTTTCCTGAGTCCTGTCGCCCAAGGGGCCCACCTTCTGGTCAGTCATCCAGCTTTCTTGATCTGCAGGTAAATGCTCACATGGATGCACTAGGGCTGAGGGCAGCACTGAGGACACAGCTACCACTAAAGTGCTGGGGACCATGTGGGGTTCCCTCTCCCAAGAAGTTATCACCCACAGCCCTGCAGAGCCCAGCTTTATGGGGGGAACAGAGACTCTGTAGAGGAAACCAAGTTAATACTTGATGTCCTTATAAACAGAGGGACTATGAGGACACCAACACATGCAAGAAGACAGTGTGAGGACCCAGGAACTGCAGCCCCCAGAAACCAAGTGGGAGCCACAATAGGACCAGCCTGCCAACACCTCAATCTTGGACTTCCAGCCTCCAAACTCTGAAGAACAAATTTCTGTTGTGGAAGCCCTCCAGCCTGTGACCTTGGGGACAGCAGCCTTTGCAGGCTAATGGAGGGACTGCTGTTCTTTACTACATTCCCGTCAGCTGGACTAGCCTGTCTTCTGTCTTCCAAATCAACGTTAGAATCACGTGTCCAGTTGCCCAAGCCAAAACCCCCACACAGCCCGCTGGAGGTGAGGCCTGCACACTGGGGTGGCGGTGCCCCTCAACTCCCTGCCACAGGCCCCCATCAAGTATCTTCTAGTTTCCTAGAAGGAGCAGATGTTGCTCTTTCCATCCAACTACATAGCTCCATGTCTCCTCTATAAAGAAAGACCTGGAGCTCAGCATAAGCTGCAGGCTGACCACAGGTATCCCCCTGAAAGCACAGAGACACAGGAAGGGGGAGATCCAGGAGCAAAAGCTCAGAGGTTTGGTGCATCCCCATAAGTATTTCAACAAACATGTGCAAGAGAGGAAGCAGGTGGGTGAATGTTGGGGGGAAGGCAGCAGAGGGCACCTCAAGCTGTAACTTGGGTTTCTGCAGAGTTCAGGGGCTGTGCTGCCACTGGCCTCCAGAAGTGTTCCTAACTCACTATGGCAAAATACCATGAGGTGAGGCATGGGACATGGGGCTGACATCAAGTACTGTCTACATCCTGTAGATGAGAGCCCCCTCTCCAGGAAGAACCCATCCCAATGCCCATACCCTAACCAAAAGGCAAGATATTTGATATTTATCCCCAGTAGACATTCCAAAAAAAGATAAATTATTCCCAAAGGACCCCTGAAATAACCCACTAGAAAAATATGAGGTGTCCAACTGTGAATGCTTTTGCTCCATCCTGAGAGAGATGGAGGCAAAGCAGCCATTGTGTGACCATGAAGACCAGAATTAAATGATAAGAACACAAAGCAGGAAGTCAGAGGAGCAAGCCACAGCATGAGAAAAAAATTCCTGCTTGGTTGAGCTTTGTAGCCTAAGATTCTGTTACTTACAGATAAATACTATCTGAAAAAAGAAAAAAAAAAACAGAAGGCAGGTAAATAAGCTAATCCTCATATTCATTTTTAATTTATAGCTACAGTTTTAAATCAAATGCTTGAGGTAGGAGAGTAGCACATGTTCTAGAGGTAATCACAGAAAACTGAAGGCTTTGGGGAGGGAGGTCGAGGCCATGGTGCAATAGAAGGCTCTTATCTGTCTTTGAACATTTTCCTGAACCACTGTCTCCAGGTTTGGCTGAGGGTGAGTAGGTGGGTTCTGCAGGAACCCCAAGGCGTAGACAGTCTTGTAAATAATACTGGATTCTGAGTGTAGAACAAAGAGAGTGAGGAGTCACGTTGGTGGGGGAGATTGCCACCTGTCAGGATTTATAAACACACAATCCCCTGCTCTGCAGAGCACTGCCCACAGCTCCACAGCTAGGGACCTAGCCAGCCTCTCCTGTTCCCAGCTGTGGCCATAGGATTACTTCTGGCCAATGAGCTATGAGCCCAAGTGTCACACATCACTTGAAAGCCAGAATCAACAGCTGTCACATTCCACTAGGGACAAATTGCAGACACAGAGGCCCTAGAGTAAGGCAGAGCCACTAGCTAGAAGCAGCCTGGGTCCCTGATCCCCACATGGAGGACCCTGCCTGCCATACATGCACACCCACATGGGATCTGAGCAAGAAGTCCTCTTAGGTGGTGCTGAGCCACAGGTGGAGCAGTCACAGCCATCAGTGAGAAACCACCACATGCCATCACGTGGTCTGGTCACATGTTGACACTCATAATCAGGCCCCTACTAAAAAGACTAAAACCTGTCAGAGTCCAGCTCTACCTGGGGGTCTCAGGAGATGAACAGATGGTGAGGAGTCAGAAAAGGCAGCAGAGAAACAACACAGACACAAACGTGAAGGTGCTGAATCCCAATCTTTACTTGTGAAGTTAATCACATATACTTTTCATTTTGGCAGGCTCACAGTATTTTGTTATTAAAAGACAGGAATCATTATTCAAAGAAACAAAATATTACATAACTACAATTACATAAGAAGAATGTATCTTGGCTTATGCATAAGCAAGCATTTTTACTTTCAGTTCACATTTTGCTTTGAGCTGTTTCTGCTTAGTTAGCTTTTAATAATAGTTAGAAATGTCCAAGACTATTGGCCTATACCTTCACTATTCTTTCTTGACTTACTGGCTAGAACTGGCACTGAGGTTATGACATGTGGTTAACTAGATAGAGAGGCTACTAATTTAATCAAACAAGAGTAAGAGCACAAACCATTGTGCACAGGAACAAGAAAAAGTTACCCAGTACCAAGCACTAATCTCTTTTTAACATTAATTTTTCTTCTCTAGATTTTAAATTAATTTATCAAAAACTTCTTTGACTGTTTTTCCTACAGGGTGTTTTTCATTAAACACTAACAATCTACATTCCACAGCTGAATCGTTGCATTTAGAGCAAACAGATTTATTCGTTAGAAATAGTTGCATTAATTGGGAAAGTCATATTTTTTCTTCATACTTAATGGTCATGTGAGAAGTTGCAGCTATACTTATCAACAAGAATACAAAAACAAACCAGCCCATTCCCAGAAACATACTGCACTCCTCCAGAGGATGGACATCTTGCACCATCCACCTCAGTAGGGCCTTGCCTTTGCCAGAGTCAGGGGAGGGGTGCAGCAAAACCCTCTACACACTTCCTTCTCAATGTAAACTGTTTTGTTAGCAAGGAGGAAATAATGACAGAAAAAATAACAGTAAAGAACTGCTTAGCCAATGTGAAGGATTTCTGGTGCATCCCAGATGTAGAATGTGCATTATCAAATGGATTATATGGACCTCTTAGTGACAGTAATTTTGAGTTCTTATAGGCACTGTCAGCTGTTAAACAACAGGAAATTTTGATGACCTTGTTCTAATTTCTATTTATATTTGTTCTAAATTGGACACCTGGGAGGTTGTTTATATTATATAAGAGAGGAAAATTCACTAAGTAATCCTGCCAGCTCTTCTGCCATCTGATGGGGAGGCAGCTGAGCTCAGGGGAGGCAGGGAGACACCTGGGCTGCAGCCAGACTGCTAGGTTATTTCTCAAGATGAGTCACTTCATCCCCCCTGAGAATCAAATTCACTGTGTGTCAAGTGGGGTGTCAACTCCTATCACCTGCCAAGGCCACTCCATGAGGTAACCCAGCAATGTGGCACATTACTATGCAACTGAATGTACAGGAATGTCACTTAGAAAGCCCCTTGCCTTTGGACCTCTCACTAATTCAAATGAGACTTTCTTCATCAGTTCACTATGGGAATAAAAGATGATTCCTTAAACACGAATAACACTCAAACCATGTAAGTCTACACAAACCTGGGATAGAAGGGCAGATATATTTGTTGGTGAGTTTACAGCTTGGCTAAGCTTCAGGCCTGGCTGGATTCATCATTTAAACAAGGTGCATGTTCACAAATGTCCTGGTGGATGCATGCAAAAGAAACTGTGTGCATCCATGGAGTGGGTAATCTGGCAATGAAGTAGAGCGTATGATGGACACCTACGATGACAAAGCTAAATCTCGAATACATTGTGCTGAGCAGAAAAGGGTGACCTCAAAAAGCTGCCTAATGTATATTCCCTTTAGTACTGCTCTTGAAAACTCAAAACTGCATGGGTGGAGAATGGGTTGACTGTTGCAGGAGAGCAGGGCTGGGGAGGCTCTGGCTACAAAAAGTCAGAGCACAGAACAGGGGTGTGGGAATGAAGCTGCTGTGTGTCCTGTATTCTTCACTCAAATACACCAGAAAGTGTATTTGAGTAAAGAATAAAGTGATTTTTAAGATGCATCATCATCATCACTCTTCACTATCGTCCATGAAGCTGACTTGATTCTCAACTTCCACATAAGTGTGGAACCAGCAACTCCAGGCTCACATTTTGCTTCCTTGAAATCTAAGTGGAAGTAAAGGGAAAACTTTCTGTTCCCCAAAGTCTCTGGGAAAACTACTATCAGGGCTTCTCATTGGCTCTGAGGGCCATGTGCCCAATCCCTGGGCTAATCCCTATGGTCAGGAATGACTTATTTTGATTGGCTCAGTCTTGGTCATCTGCCAATTTTTGAACCATCACTATGGCTAATGAATGGCTTCTTCTGATTGGCTCAGCCTGGAACATATGCCCATCCCTGAGTCAATCACTATGATCAGGAAATTGTCTCTTCAGTTTGGCTCAACTGCAGTCATTGTCCCTCCTCATTAGCCTGGAGATGGAGTCACCCTTAGCTGAAACTTTGGGAGGGCCCCCCAAAGCATCATCAAGGTGCTATTTTGACAAGAAGACAAGGAGGTTCAAGGTACAGAACAACACAAAGTCCACTGTCTCTGGCTGCTCCTGTTCATCCTAAGTCCAGGCCTGTTTTCCAGCCAATGCTGCTCGCAAAACCACTGGGGCTGAAAAGAGAAAGGAGAATTGCTGTGTCCAAAAAACATTTTAGCAGCTACCCTGTGGGAAAGTAGTGCCTTTGCAGTTTGATGATGCACTATACTTGAAAGACAAGTTGGAGATTCAGAACACAGGATCCAAAGCAAGCCAATCCCAACTGAAGCACTCCTTTGATCTTCAAGAGTGATCTCAGAGGCAGTAACAGCACCAGCTCTGTGCCTGTGATCTGAGCATTCCCACAGGGCCTCCTGACCAGAAGGGAAAGTGCTGGGCCTAAACTCTGCTCCTAGGGTTGCCACCTCTGAATTCTGAAGACTTTGACTTTGAACATGCTCTTTGGGAGTGACATCTGGTAGGACAATGGGGCATGCCCACCAGCAGAAGAGCAGTGGGCCACATGCTTGCTTGCTGGTCTCAAAGTGATTACAAGAAAATGTGCTGCAACTATAATGAGAAAGTGGGGAATCCACTGCTTTGAGAAACCCTGCTGGCTGTTCAAACCAGAGCTTGCTCCAAATGAAGAGAAAAGGCAAAGATGTTCTACAAAATTGCAACATCCAAAGAACACATCACATCCTTTACCATCCGTGTTTCTTCCAGCATCAAAGCACTTTTGCTGAACATGGTCACACATGAGGAGAACAGAGGCAGGGAAACCCCGAGCCATTTGCTTCCACTCATTCCCAACTCATTGGCCACCTGTGGATATGGGGCTGGTGAGATGGGAACCTTTTGAGAAGTCAAATAAAATTGCTGAATGGGCTCAGGGAAGTACTTCTGATGCTCCAGTGGGGACAAAATACCTGCAAAGGCATGAGCTTCAGAGCAGGAATGGTGTAAATCTGAGGCATCTGCATAAGAGTGAACTGCTCTGACATTTGTATTGAAAGTTTATATTTTACACTTAAATGAATGGGAAATATTATGCTATGATTTAGGGTTTTAATTTTTCTTTTTTAGAATATCATTAAAGAGCAAATAGAAATTCTATAACAGATGAGAGAGACCCATAAGGAGGGAAAGAATTTATATTCTCTCCTTTTAAAGGCATTTTTGTCATTGTTAAACAGAAGACTGCATTTTCCTTGGGCTCTGAGTGCATGGGAATTACCCCAGGCATACATTCAGGCCACCATCCCCACTTTTCTCTGGACACCTTGTCCAGAAGATTAAAAAGCAGTCTCTGGGGACTCCATCAGACTCACATAGTTGTTGTTTTTTTCTTAACCTACTCAATAGTTTTTTAAAAATGAAATTGGTCACACAATATTCATATTTCTGGGTTTGCTGTAAAAATAAAATAAGCTTTGAGCCAGCTGGATAAATGCCCTGACCAGCAGCCACAGCTTGACAGCCTTGGTCACTGCTCTTTAGCTAGTGCCTGCTCCATGAAGTTTGCCACAGGCCCCATCCCACCCTGACACTCACCCCAGCTCTCTCACTCACATGTGTACTAGGCCTGTTCCTCCTGCCTTAAAGATGAGAACAGCACTGAGGACAGCAGACTGGAAGATGGATGCAGAATCCCAGGACCTGCATGAGTGGTGGCTGGAATCAGACACCTGTGATTCGCAAAGGTATTAACATGATTTTCCTCATGCAATGGGGGGAAGCATGTCCCTGTCTCATCTGGTCTGTGCTGTTGTAACAGAATACTTAAGGGTGGGTGACTTATAAAGAAGAGAGATTTATTTCCTATGGTTCTGGAGGCTGGAAGTTCACAATGAAGATGCTGACAAATGGCAAGGACCTACATGCTCTGTCCCTCATAGGGAATGTGGAAGGGCAAGAGTGTACTCCCACACATGGGGACAGAGGGACAAGGCCAAAATCTTCCATTTATCAGGAGCCCACCCCAGTGAGACCACATGAATCCATTGCTCAGGGAACAGCCCCTGTAGCCACCTAACCCCAAAGATTCCTTCCCTCAATGTAGTCACACTGGGGAACAAGTTTCCAACCCATGAATGCTGGGGATACATTCAAGCCCCAGCAGTTCCCCAAAGAGCTGTTCCCAAGTCCCAACCCCAGTTTCTGCAAATGTGACCTGATTTGTAAATAGGGTTTTGCCTATGTGTTTATGTTAAGGGTCTTGAGATGAATCATCATAATGCCAATGACAGTGTCCTCATAAGAGTACTGACAGCATGCTTGAGACATACAGAGCCCCAAGAGTGCCCCAAGTGAAGATGGAGAGACCAAGAGGGACTGCAAGGGCTGCTGCTGGCACCAGAGCCTGTCCCAGGCCTCTCCATGAGCCTCAGAGGGAGTCAATCCACCAACACCATAGTTCTGAATTTCTGGCCTCCAGAATATGAGAAAACCAGTTTCTGTTTTCTAAAGACACCAGCTTTCTGACAATTTGTCACAAGAGCTAGCAAACAGGGGAATAAAACACTCTCTCTAGCTGGAAGAACAGCCCTGCTTCAGCTTCCTGAGCTTCAAGGTCCCAGATGTGGGCTGCTGGCTTCCTCAGACATTGTGCTAAGTCCACCCTGCCTGGTGCCAGCAGCCTGATAAAGCCCATCCGGCAGGCTGCTTACTGTCCCTTGCTCCATCTGGTTACAGGTGAGCCTGGCACTACACTCTGCAAAATGCACATCTGTGATTCACAGGATTCGCCTTGCACCCGGAGCACAACAGGAGACAGACCCTACTACGTGACAAAGAGGAACATAAGTGACCCCCAAAACAGCTTTACTCCTGGGCCCTGACTGCGCCAGCACAGCAAACACCTCCTAGGCTTGCTCTTGCCATGAGTGGCACCCCACCTTATGGGTTCAGCCCTCCATCAGCAGAGGGTGGAGTGCATGGATCCAAGGGGGACAGGCTGCACCATCACCCCATGTGAGTCGGAATGTCCCAAGCCATGCCATCTGGAAAAGGGAGGAGGTCAGCAGAAAGTCAAAGCAAGCCCTGGGCTCCTGATGGGTCAGAGTGAGCCTGTGGCCAAGGAGGAAAGCTGTGCAAAATGACCAGAACAGAAGAAGGCTCTGAGTTCATGTGCTTCAAGACCAGCTGGTCCTTGTGGGCTTGAATTTGAGATGCCAGGCTCCTTGATGTAGAGCCCTAGGAGTCACCAAAGCAGGGCCTCTCTTGAAGGACCATGTCCTTCTTACCCCACCTCTTCCTGCCCTCTACTTGGGCCCTCACTGTGCTGTTCCCAGCAGTCTTTGATATATGGCATATACCCTGAAACAAAGCTGAACTCACTCCATGCACCGTCACCTCCAAATACCTTTATGCCAGCTCTGGGAGATCAATGACTAAGTTCTCCCCATTTCACAGTAGAGGAAACTGACACTCAAGGGAACATAGCTCTTGTCTGAAACCACCAGGACCCAGTCAGGTCTTCAGCTTCTTCTGACTAATTCCCTTACCACAGTACCACCTGGCCAACCTGAACCTAGGGTCACCTTGATGGCCTGAGGAAAACCAGGACATCCTAGAGGCTCAGGTCCAGCAAGGAAATTTTAGAGCATCCAGCCCAGTGACTTAGAGGCCTATTTTTTAGCTATGCATATTTTCATTCAAACAAAACATTTTAAAATCTATACACAACACCTAAGATTAACAGGAGTTATGTGGGACACAGTGGCGACGCAGGTTCCAACCACCAACCTGGGAAACCGTCCTCATAAATGTGCTCCCTGCTGACCCCAGGGGACTTCTGCATTAATTTTGTCACATAGTAATGTCTCCTTCTGTTGCTAAATATTCATTTTTAGACTTTTGTGCTTCATATAAACAGCATTACCCTGTGTCTGTCTGTGATGGCCCTTTGTGCTCAACATTGTGTCTGTCAAATCACATCCATGGAGCCATCGCTGGACCTGCCCACTCTCTGCCTCACACCGCTCCACTGGTGGGAATGCAGAAGGGGGCTCTTCTTCTGTAGGGTAAGCTCAAATTGTTCCAGGTTTAAGTGCCTGTCTGTGCCTCAGAAAGCAATCCTCTTAGACCCTACCTAACCTTGCTCACATCTCCATCCCCACTTTCCCTGGACATGGAGGGGTCCAGTCCTGGAAGCCATGCCTACCTCCCAGGTGGACCCTGGGGCCAGTGGTGGGAGCCCAGCAGGGAAATACTTGCCAAAGGCTACCAACACAGATATGGTAGAACCAGATCCAGAGCCTCTCTCCAAGTCCAGGGAAAGTCACGTGGGCAAGAGATAACGCATGTGGTGGGAGATAATGCATCCCCCTCCCCACGTGTGCTTCTTATTTGTGCCTCTCTGCAAGTGCAGTGAATACAGGTGTCCTGTGTTATGTTTACACACCCAAGTCCAGCAGGGAGCCTCCTTCTGTGGATGCCCCAGGGGTGGTGCTCCAGATTCCTCCCCATTCACATGGCACATTCTGCCACATCCCTGTGTAGTACCAAACCCAAGGAATCCTCCCAACAACCACAGGTACTATTACTTGCTCCATTTGATGTGGAAGCTGAGGCTCAGAGAGGGTAAGCAACCTGCAGAGTCACACAGCTGGGTGGAGTGGGGCCTGGACTTGAGCCCAGGCAGTCTGGCAGGAGCCTAATCCCTCCCCTACACTCCAGTGGCCTCTGTGGTATGGTTTCCCACCACCCCAGGGGGCTCACCCTGGAAATAGAAACTCAGAGTCACTGAACAGCAGGTATCATAGGCACAGCTGAAGGCATCAGCAGGCTGGATGGGTTCAAAAGAGTTGAGTGGCCTGGGAGCTGTGCCCCTCTGTACAAGACACAGGTGTCTGCCTGGGCCAAAAGGACTGGCTGACACCACTCTGCCCCTTCAATAGATTTTCAAAGTCATAAATTTAGCTATTCATGTGAAATCTTTTGCCATTAATTTGATCTTCTCAAATATTGTCCTGGGTGGGGATGCTGGCTCTGACATCTGATGAGGAGCCTGCTCTGCAGCTGATGCTGAACAGTCCTCATGTCACCAGCCCCCTGCCAGTCACACCAGGAACAAGGAGGAAGCCACAAGTCCTTTGCACTGCCTGATCCCTCCATGGGTCTCTACATAGAGTAGTTGGCTCCTTCTCATCACTCGGCTCCCAGCTGAAGGGCCACCTCCTCCAGACGGCGTTTGCCCACCTCCTTTTAGGAAGCAGCCACATGGAGGCAGAGGAAGGTGTGCGGGGCTCTCTGTACTCTTTCTGTGATTTCTCTCCACATCCGACATTTGTTCAAAATAAAGGAGTTTTAAGAAGAACCCTTAGCCTGGTGCATTGAGGAAAAGCAGGAAGGTTGGGATGATCAGGCTGGGAGAGAAGTTCAGAATCGGGCAGGAGGGGATGTACTAGGTTGGCCCGAGGAAGGAGTCTGAGGTTTGATTTCTTCTCAAGGAGTCTTGAGCAGGAGCTGCAAGGATCATGGGTTTTTTCTACAGGACTGTCACCTAGAGGAGAAGCTAGATGTCCTCAAAACAACAGCCGAATCCAGAGAGGACCTGGAAAGGCAGTTTCCCCGAAGACAGAAAGAACAGAGAAGCCCCCAGAGCCTGGCAGAGAGAGGGTAGGGGGTCCTTCTGGAGATGGCACTCTGCAGATTCTGGACCCAGGATAAACTAATGTTCCAAGACCATCTGAGCTCCCTGAGGGTTGACCCACTCAGAATATTCTATCTTGGTTAAAATCAGAGTATTTTACATTTTAAGAACCCAGACTCCTGGCTTCTTCTGAGACATTAGCTCTAGGGGCCCAAGCTGGCCTTCACCCCAGTGTGGCTACAACTGCTGGAAGGAAGACTGTATGTGGGATGATACCCCAGTCACCCCAGTCCCTACCACCCCCAAAAAACCAAGAGGTAAGTGAGCCCAAATCTGTGCTCAAGTCCTAGTTCTTCTGCTTCTTGGCTGGATAACCATTGTCAAGTTATCCCATCTTCCTGGGCCTATTTTCTATGTTCACTGGAGCTCCGTGAGGCTGCATGTGTGCGTTGAGACACACACCAATGCTCAGAGCCACAGCTGAAATAGCAACTAGGGGCTTGTTACTCAACTCCCCACAGGTGAACAACTCAGCAGCTGGTTTTTCAGGATGGCCATTTCCAGGCCTCCAAACTGCCCAGCCTGTCAGCTGCAAGGTAACTGTGAAGGGCTGAGCCTTCAGCCCAAGAGAATCCTCTTGAGCCCATCTGAGGGAAAGAGGATAGAAGAACCCAGAACTGAGCAACAAAGATACCCAACATACAAGGGCTTCCAGGAAGGTGCCCCCACTCCCATCCATGGCCCGCCATGTTGTCTCCCCTAAGGGGCCAACCTCCAGAAGGCAGTCAAGCCACCAGAGCTACTAGAAGCAAACACGACATTGCTTGTGTAATTTTTAGTACAATCTCTGAAAGAACAGACTAGGCAACCCAGATAGTCATTATCACCATAAAGAAAGCTCTTGGCCTCACCTTGTGATGACTAATTTGAGCTGGAAAAAAGACATTTGTGCCTGCCTGGCTGGGTTTGCCACCTAGAGAAGGGTTCTGGCTTTTCAGGGTACACTGCATGAGCTCTGGTGACTCACCCTCCTGTAGGAAGACACCAAGAGCCCCTGCAGAGTCTGCCCAAGGGGCACCTATACTCTGCAGAGCAAGGTGTCTGTGGGAAAGCCCTGCACACCACCTTCAGGGGCCCCAGGTGTAACTTGTCCCATTACCTCACCCTCACGCAGAAGTCAGCTCCATCTTCAGAACTAGATTTGTGAGCCAGGATGATGGTCAGGCTGCCAGCGTAGCTCCAGCAAGGCCTCCAATTACTGCTGCAGCTGTCTCTGCTAATTCCTGTCAAAATATACAGGTCCTGTGAAAGAAGACTGTGTTAATGTCTCCAGAGGGTCCAACGGGTCTTTAAGACTGGCTTGGCATGGTGCACCTGGCCTTGTCTTCTCCCCACAGCTATATGCACCATATACCACCCAGCAGGGGCCATATGAGAACAAATACAGAAAGGTGTGCCCTGGTTCCAGCGGAAAATAGTCCCATTCAACTGGTATTAACTGAAAGCCGCCAGGTGCTTTGACACAGAGACATGAGGAGATGCTCAACAGAGAGGACCACTTTGGTGGCACAAAGACCCCCTGCAAAATGACAATACCCTTGGTCAAAAATTGTTAAGCACTTAATGACAAAATTACATTCTTATGTGTAAATGAATATACCACATAAAACCCAAAATTCTAACACAATTAAAACCCAGCAAAGTATGCCTGACTGTGTGGTGGCAAAGTGTGGCTGAAGCCAGACCTCAGCACCAACATGCAGATTTTGTAGACTCAACTCTAAGACACTGTTGATACTGAAATGCAGACAGCTTACCCATCACCGAGTGTGCAGGGGACAGCTCCTTGGTCAACAGACACTCCTGACCACATAGCTGTCAGGTCAATGTTAAGCCAGGATCCTTTTTCATAGTTTTAACTAATTTGTGCTTGGGCACAAATTTTAATGCAATTAATTTAAAAATCCCAATGATAATTCTTCACAGAACTAGAAAATCAATCATGAAATTTACTTGCAAAAGTAAGAGACCCAGAATAGTCAAAGCAATACACAGCAAGAGAAGTGAAGTGGAACACATCATAATAGTTTAGCTTAAACTGTACTACAGAGCCACAGTAACAAAATTGGCATTGTATCAGCACCAAAACAGATGCATACACCAATGAGTGGTACAGAATAGAAGACACAGAGACAATCTCACAAAAACACAGTTATCTCATGCTAGACAAAGGTGCCAAAAACTACATTGGAGTAAAGAAAGCCTATTCAACAAATGGTGCAGGGAAAATTGGAAAGCCACATATAGCAAAGAGGAAGTAAAACCCTCTGTCTCACTCTGCATGAAACTCAGCACAAAATAGGTCAAAGACATCGGTACTAGAACAGAGACCCTGTGCCTAATAGGAAAAAAAAAATAGGCCCAAATCTTTACCATGTCAGCTTAAGATCTGACTTCCTTAATGAGACTTCTACATTCCAAGAAGTAAAATCAAGAATCAATAAATGGGATAAATTCAAACTAAAAAGCATGTTCTCAGCAAAGGAAATAATGTATAATGTGAAAAGAGAGCCTATAGAATGAGAGAAAATCTTCACCACATGCACCTCAGATAGAGCATTAATCTTCAGGTTATATAGAGAACTCAAAAACTTAACACCAGAAAAACAAATAACCAAATTAATAAATGGGCTAAGGAACTGAACAGACACTTCACAGAAAAAGCAATAAAATTGACCCACAAATACATGAAAAAAAAATGATCAACATATGTGGCAATTAGAGGAAAGCAAATCAAAACTTCTGTAAGATTTTATCCCATCCCAATCACCAAGGCAATTATCAAGAAGACAATTATCAAGTAACAATAAATGTTGGCAAGGATGTGGGGGAAAGGATGCATGCACACATTGCTTGTGAAAGTTCAAATTCTTGTAACCATTATTGAAAGCAGTATGGAGATTTCTCAGAAAACTTGGAATGAAAACAATGTTTGACACAGCTATTCCATTATTCAATTTAAACCCAAAAGACTTAAAATCAGCATATTACACTTACATAGCCACAACAATGTTTATAGCAGCTCAACGAATAATAGCTAAACTATGGAACTAACCTAGGTGACTTTTAACAGATAAATGAATAAAGAATCTGTGGTGTGTGGAAGTATATATAAAAATATATACATATACATATGTGTGTATATGTGCGTGTGTGTATATACATATATATGTATGTGTGTGTGTGTGTGTATATATATATATATATATACATACACATATATATGATGGAATACTACTCAGCCTTAAAAAGAATGAAATTATTACATTTGCTGGTAAATGGACAAAGCTGGGGAATATCATGCTAAGTGATAGTAGCATGAGCCCAAAATACCAAAGGTTGTAATTTTTCCCTGATATGAATAAGCTAATCACAGTTGGGGGGCTAGGGAAGAATAGAGTTTCTTTAGATTTGGTAGAGGAGTGAAGGGAAGTTCAGGGGTATGGCAGGTAGAATGGATAATAGAATGAATCAGACATTATCATTATATATATATATATATATGACTGATGTGATTCTAGATCTTGTACAACCTGAAGGATGAGAAATTATACTCCATTTATATATGATATGCCAAAGTGCATTCTGCTGTCATGTAGAATTAGAACAAATCTTTTAAAAGTAGATTTAAAAAGATAACATGGGCTGGGGTTGTTGCTCAATGGTAGAGTGCTTGCCTAGCAAATGCAGAGCCCTGGGTTCAATCCTCAGCACCACATCAAAATAAAATAAATATATATTGTGTACATCGACAACTAAAACAAAATATTTAAAAACAAAGATACCAACCTGCAGGAAAAACAAAATGACTATGCTATCTGCCTTAAATGGATCAATCTGGAGACTATCGTGCTTCCTTACGCTAAGTCATTTTCAAAAAAAAAAAAAGGCCAAATATTTTCTCTGATATGGGGAAGCTAACCTACAATAGTAGGAGTATGTAGAATAGAAGTGTGGTAGATTAGACAATGGGTAATGAAGAGAAGGGAGGGGGTTAGGAAAATAAGGCAAAATGGGCAGAACTGAGTAAATCACAAAGTTTTAGCTTGTAAAGGAGAAAAAATACAAAATAAAGACAGGCTTCATCCTGATATAGGTACCCGTGGGACATCTGAAATCCTATGAAAAGTGTAACTGCATTTAGCCAAGGCAATGTCTCTAAGTCCCTTTTAGAAGATAAAGGGTTGCAAGGGGTCTCTAGCCCCACAGCTGCCCACACAAGTGCTCAGGCTTTTCTGGCAGTGAGACATATGCTTGTTCAGCCTTGATGCTAAAACCCCTAGCTCTCCTTTGGAGAGCTTGTGTTAAGGAGCAGGGCCTTTTGGCATCAAGGACTAGAAGGTGCTCCGTCTTCCCACATTCCCATACTGTTGTTAATTTTGGGTGCAACACATTCCCCGCTCTCCTCTTCCACTTGCATGAGTTCCTCCTTTTCTCTCCTGCTGGAGACTGGCTTGCCAGCTGCCTACCAACTGGAACAACCAGCCCTCAGGCCACTAGTGGGCAGTCGTCTTTCTTGATAACACTCTGTGCTAGGCAGTGTCATGCAAAGCCTATGTGTTGTGGTGATTATTACCACAGCAAGCCCCGGGCCAGGAAGATTTGGAAGGCACACACAGTAGCCATGTTTTTCATCAGGAAGTCATCAAGTTAGTAAGCTAACTTTATGAATTAGGCTATTTTAATTGTCAGCTTGTTGATACATATATAAGATTATATAAGACTGATAATTTTAAGCAATATTTATTTTAGGCATATTTGGTTAGAATTGATTACATAGCTAGGAGGATCTTCTCTTTGCTGAATAAATTCTCCTGGATTTCATGAATAGTCTCACTACTGGATTCTTAAAAAATATGTTTATGGTCATACATAATTTTTCAAACTAGTGAAATTGTAAAATGACTGATAAATGTATTTTCTTTTTCAGAAAAACCTCATACAGCTCTTTTGGTAGTTACAATGTTGTAAAAGTGAAAACTCGAAACACTGAATTTTTAGCTAGTACAATATGCTATAGATAAAAATCTAAATAGTCTTATAAAGCCTATTTGTTGTTGTTGTTGTTTATTAACTTAATTTTATTTAAGCTGTCATTACTGATTATCAGTGTGATTACTCAGTATGAGGTCATACTCAGTAGGGTGCTCATTTAGCTTTCCCTGAAGATAAGTGATTATCTCATAAAAAATTTATAAAGCTAAGTATGCCCCAGACTCAAACAAAAATGGTTTAATTGTGGTATATGACCTCAGAGAAAAATTATAATGGAATTGTCTGTTGTCTGTGTGTTTAATGTGAATAATTTTTGTATTTTATTTGCCTGGGTTGAGTTTGTAACTTTATTTTATGAAAAGAATTCTATATAAAAATGATTTTTATATGAAAATAAAGAGTACACAGATTTTGAAACAAACATAAGTTATCCCAGCCAATTGCCAAATACCAGAAAACATCCAAATACAAGATAAATTTCTCAGTCAGAACCATAGTTATTTCTATTATATTTTTTATGTGCAAAACTATTTTTAAAGTTTGCTCTTGTCTTTTGTGGTGCTTAGCTTTAAGCAAATTGTATATGTAATTCAGTAAAAGAAAAATCAGGAATAATTTTTTTCCATCGATGAGTGGAATCAATGTAATATTTCTTTAAAAACTGAAATTTGTTAAGCATATTTCAAGTAATTTGATTGTTAGGCCCACTTTGCCCTACTTTTGTATTGTCCAGATTTTGTGGAGTTTGCATGGAGTGCTCATCAGCATTACCTAACTGGGTGTGACTTTTCTGTAAGCTCAAAGTATTTTACAGGCTTAGCTTACAGTTCTAGTATGAGAAAAAGTATTGTATTTCTTTTCCTCCTATGTTTCTTGCCTTATTTTTCTTTGACCCTTCTAATCAGGAAAAATAAATAAAATTATTAAATCAAGAATGTGAGAGCTGATATCATACTTTGATCTCCTATCTCATATCTTATTTTTCTATCTGGGCCTTTGTTAATTTATAAACTGGAAAAAGAATATGCTAATTTTTACTATCTTGCCTTTGGTCAGCTATAAACTAGTGATATTCAATTTATCTTTCCTGCTTTGGTAAAATCCAGCCTCTCCCAAAGGTTTAGACACTAAAGCAAATGGAAAAGATATTCTAATTTTATTTTATTGTTATTTTTACATTTTTAAAATTTTACTTTCATAAATGTGGTTTTACTGATAAAACACAACAGATTTTTTTTGCCTTTGTTCTATTTTAGAAGATAAATACTACATTATTTTTTTTTTTATTTTAGGAAGAATTTTTGAGCTTGTTCTTTATTTATAAATGGAGTTTGTTCTGAAGATTAAACAAAATGTATTCATTGTTGCTGCATTTCAAACTTAGCTGGTACCTGAAACACAGAAAGTGTTCAGTACTTATTAGCCATTGTCATTTTCATGACTTAGAGAAATTTTTATCTTAAAAGTAGGGTTTTTAGTGATTAGAAACTAAATTTTCCATGCACAGTGGCTCACACCTATTATCCCAGTGGCTAAGGAGGCAGGAGTATCACAAATTCAAAGCCAGACACAGCAAAAGTGAGGTGCAAGTCAGTGAGACCCTGTCTCTAAATAAAAATTTAAAAAGGACTGAGGATGTGGCTCAGTAACCAAGTTCCCCTGAGTTTAATCTCTGGTACTCTCTGCAAAAAAACAACAACAACAACAAAAAAAAAAAAAAAAACTAAAATTTTACAAAAATCTATCTTTGATAGATCAATTTGGTTATGCATTTACATAGTAGCTTAAATGTTTGAACTGACTCATCATACTTATTGATGTTTAAATTATAATATCATTGTTGCATTAGTGATGATATATATGATTTTGCTTTATTATAAATTTGGAATATTAATCAATTTTCACTTTGTGTGACGAATCAGGATAGTTTCTTTGCTCAGGAATTGATATTAACTGCATAGAAGTGATAGCATTAACTTAGAAACTCAGAGGAATCAGTCCCATTCTCATCTCTCAGTATTTTGAACAAAAATCAAAATGATTTTACAAATATAAATAGGGACAGAAAATTCTTCACATACATTATGTAGAGATAGTTGTCTCTAGGTGATTTCAAAGTAGAGGATATTTACATCATTTAATCAGATGCCACTTTTCTATTTTAATACATTCTGTTTACCATTTGGTACATTTTCTATGTACCCATATAATTACTGCCTATGCAATTATTTATTGTTAAACAAATAAGTACTATGCAGTATATTTAACCTTTTATCACAAACATCTAGTTAATTCTCTATTGCCCTCAATTTATTTTCATAGAACTTATTTCCTTTTAGCCTAAAAATTTTGTTTTAACACTTTTTATAGTTTAGGTGTGCTGAAGATAGAGTTTCTCCACTTTGGTCTGTCTGAAAATTTTATTATTATGCTTGTACACATGCAACAGTTTTCTATTAGGTACAGAATCCCATGGCAGTACTTTTTCTTCAGATTGTAAAGAATCTATTCTCCATTTCTTGATCTTTCATAGCTGTTGTCATTATCATTGTTTCTGTTGAAATATTAGATGTTACATTGGATCATTTTTACATCTATATAATGTCTTTATTTCTTTAATGCACTTCTATGATTTTCCCTTTAATTTTAATTTTCAGCAATTTGTGGAATGCTTATATGCTTGGATTTACTTATTTATTCATTTGTATTCTTTTTGCATTTTTCTTAAATTCTTGGTTTTGTATTGCATATTTTAGTCAATATTCTCTGTGTATTTTCTTAGATATTTGTTTGACCTCATCCTCACTTTCTGCTTCTAGACCCTAATTATAATTCTTTTTTGATCTTCTGTATTGTATCTCAGATCTTATGTTTTTTTCTGCTTCTCTATGTTTTTCCTCTTTTTATTTTAAATACTTTCTATTGATTATGAGTTTAGGTTCACAAATTTTTTCCTCAGCTATGTCCAGGTTACTGAGCAGACAATGTAATAAAATCTTAACTTGTCATGTAGTGTTTATTTCTAAAGAATGTTTTTAAATCTACTTCTAAAATAATGTCTTTTTATTTTCTTATTTTAAACTGCCTGTGTAGTAATTACAATATGTAGGGCCCCTCTGGTTCTACTGATTTTAACCATGGGTCACACCATCATGCTCCTTCCTTATTGTGTCTAGCAATATTCATGCAGTAGATATTGTATAAAATACAAGCGGAGACTGAAGTGAGGTATATTCCCTCTGACTTCTAAAATCCATGCCCCTTTTTTAGGCTGCTAGTGTGCTGAGGCTGTGGTGAGTTGCAGGAGGCAGAGTGGATTAGATCTCCAGTTGATCTAGGGCTGGGCTTTTTGCTTCTGGAGTTTTAATTCAGCTGTCCTTTGGCTTTGTGGTTTATGAGTCTTATGATCTGAGCATTACTGAGACTCTGGTAATCTATTCTTTGACTTTAAAACTGTGCTTCTAGCTTTCTAAACTGTGGAATATATCTTTCTGTTTTAGAGCTCTGATATCCACTTTTAGGGCTATTGTAGAGGTTTTTTTTTTTTTTTTCAATTTTTTAGTTCCACTTTTATAAGGACTAGTAATCACTGTGCCTTTTTCATTATTAGGAGTCAGATTTTTTTTTTAATTGTTGAACAAGCGGTTCAACAGAATTTTCTGAAATAAGAAGTGTTGTATGTATGCTTTAACATGATGGCCATTAGCTACGTATGCAAAGAAGAAAGTGAATTTTTAGTGTCAATCAAATTCAAGAATTATCTGTAACTACAGCCCATCATAATCAGTGGTATAGGTTTTGGTCTTGTATATGTTGTAAAAGCAAGAGCTCACTGTAAGTAGCCATAAGAACAATTCACAGATTGATTGATCATGGTTTTAAAATGTTTTAGATGTTCTGCCATTTTTAAACATGTGAACTATTTCATCTACTTGTAGGTAAACCCCACTCTGACAAAAATCTAGCTTTATTTCTTATAGTTTGAACACACTCAGCTCTGTGGAGCTTCTAAAAGTTCAAAACAAACCAGCCTGAACAAGGAGGAATATGTTATCAGGCTAACAGTCTATGAAGATATAAGTAGAATTCAATTCAATTCCTAACTATGTCCTGTCATACACACCCCAACACACATAAATACACCCACACACTTGTTAAGATATTTATGCCATTTAAGAACTTGCCAGGATGTGGACTGAAAGGAGGAAACTATGTACAATTAGGTGTCTTCATTAAATTAGACAACTTCCCTTCAAAAACGTACTTAGGTTTTTTGTTTGTTTGTTTGTTTGTTTTTTTCTGTATAAAGGATAAATTTTACTACAACCTGAAAGCAATAATTAAATTGTTTCAAGATAAGAAGGAAAGTATTTTGAAGTTGTTCAAATTTTTATGTTCCTTTAGGAGGATAGTTCCTGAAATTATTTTTTCACTTTTTTTTTAAATTGATTTTAAAGATTCTGTTTCTGAATTCCTATTGAAATCACATTGAGAATGTTATTGGCTCTATTTATTTCACCATTGGAAATTAGTTACATTTTGTGAGAGAAAATGAATATGTGTGTGCTTTTTTCCCTTTCTGTGTAGCTGAAATAATTTGCCAGCATAAAAATTCTGGAGGAAAAACTCATCTGTTCAAACTGAAGACTGTGTTTTCAGACCCTGATGGTACATTAGCATCTTCTGAAGTAACATAAATTATCCCAAAGCTACTGTCAGAGAAGGAAGCCCTACAGCTATTTGAAGAAATGAGGATAAGAATTTTTATTCTCTATAGAATGATGCAAAATCGTGTTTGCTCTTGTGAATAAAACTCAAAGCATATTTGTAAAGTAGATTTTACAGGGTGATTCTAGATGTCACTTAAGAAAGCACTTTAGCTTAGATGGTTTTTGGACAACAAAAGTGAGAATCTGAAAAAAATCACACTTGTTATTAGGTTGTACAGAGTACACAAAAATAAAACTAAAGAATCAAGTGGCATATTTTTCTAAACAACATTGTCTAGGTTGGTTGATTTTTAATCTTGCCTCTTTTTATTTCTGAGTTCTTAGTGTGTCTGTGATGATTATGGTTCTGAAACTGTTATGTTTGTAGAATTGAATTGCTCCTTTTACTGTGTGCCATTTCTGGTAGAGACACAATCTTCTTTGAGGCCAGGTGATTCTGTGACTCAACCCAAGATATTTAAGCCAAGAGAAATAATTTGACCACTAACCCACATGTTATGAATATTCAAATCATTTTAAGTAAATAAGTGTTAATTTAAACTAAATAGTTTTATTTAAATATACAGTTCCTACTTCTATGGACTTAATTCCTAGGATTACCAAAAAAATAAAAAATAAAAATCAAATGAGTAAAAAAAAAATGCCAGAATGTTTTATTAAATAATTAAGTTCTTTGTAAGTTCAGTGTAGGAAGAAATTTTGTGAGACATCTATTTTCTGCAAACACCACAATAGATTGAATATTAAGTACATTAGAAAAATTTAGTAGAGATAATGAAAGAGGTCAGGTCTTAACTCAAGATAGGCTTTTGTAGGCAGAGAGGAAGTAAATCTCTTGAGAAGAACAAAATGACAGTGAGCAAAGATGTAGAGCTTGATCAGAAATAGAGGTGAAAAACATCATATTAAAGTGATAACTTGTGTCAAATTAGAAGATTTTGTGTGCTATTCTGAGGAATTCTCTATTTTTTCCAGAATCATTACTTATTCTGTTTGTTTCTGTTTTTCTGTGTATTGGTTTTAACCAACTTATCAATTTGTAGGGAAATATTTATGTTCCCCTATCTTAAGAGTGTAAGATTTGTATGAACTTTAAGAAATGTGAATAATGTTATACTGTCACATTTTCTATTCATCACAAATATTTGTGTTTAGTGTTACACATGAGCTTCAAAAGACCCCAGAAAAAATCAGTGCCTAGTTTTTGTCTTCATAAGTTTTTTCATAAGTGTCAGTGATTTTAACTATATAACAGTGAATGTATATTTTAACTAGTAATATTTCTGCATGAACCTTAGGCTATGTCATATCTTGATGAAGTGCAAGTTCTGGTTTGTTAACAACATATGTATCACACCTCCATTCTTTTCATATCATGAGTGGATTAATTTTCAAACAATAACAACAACAACAACAACAAAATATTTCTAGCCTTTGCCATTGTTGTTAAGGTTTGAATGAAGACAGCTCTCTTTAGTGTACCATTGGGGACTCAGGATTTCAAAGTTTCTTTTCTTACCTCTCCTCTGTGAACTCTAATTGGAATTGTTTACCTTAACTACCCATGACATTTTGGAATGAAAGTTCTATGGCTCTCTTGTGACTACCAGATATTTTTAGTGGTCATAATAGTGGGTGCCATATGAGTAAGCAAATGAAAGAGACTATTGATGTTAAACATTCAGGGAGATGACATTTTCTTACTCCACACATTTAAAAATAAAAGTATGAAGAAGTATTAAATAGAATTTATTCATTTTTCTTGCTGTTAGCCAACAAAGGAGGAAGTCTGTCAGTTTTAATAAGATATATAAAACATATATATACATAAAACATATATACATAAACATATACACAATTTAAAAGTATTTACAGAGCCCACACCAGCCTATGCAAGACTCAATCTCACAGTAGGCCCTGGTCCATCCCACCATGAGAAGACACCCACTGGAGCCCAGCCTTCAACATAAAGAATCAATTGGAAAGCCAAATAAAAGACACTTACTGGACACCAAATGTACAAAATTAAAACAGGACATATTATAATGAAAAAGTCTAGCATACAGGATAAGAATAGAATCTTAAAAGCTGCAAGAGAGAGGAGTCTGATTACATATAGGGGGAGACTAATTCATATCTCAGCAAATTTTCAACCCAAACGCTCAAAGCCAGGAGATCATAAAATAACATATACCAAGCTCTGAAAGAAAACTGATGCCATCCAAGAATCTTAGGTCAAGCAAAACTAAGCTTTAGATTTGATGATGATATAAAAACCTTCCATGATAAAGAAAATTTAAAAGAATTTACAAAGCCTGAATTATAGAACACCCTAAGAAAAGTATTCCATGAAAAGGAAATTAAAAACATGAATAAAAATCAGCAGAGTAAGGTATTACACTAAAGAAAAACCTAATCAGAGGGGAAAAACAAGTCACGTTAAATACCAAAAATAAAGAAACATGGCTGCAAATACAAATCATGTCTCAATAATAACCTTGAATATTAATGCCAAAACTCACCAAACAAAAGACATAGACTAGCAGATTGAATTTAAAAAGACTCCAAAATACAGTGCCTCCAAGAGAAAAGACATCCACAGACTGAAGGTGAAGGGTTGTGAAAAATAATACTTGTCACATGGAGTGCAGAAGCAATAGGGGTTTCTATCTTCATAACATACGAAGTAGACTTCAAGCTAAAGTTAATAAAAAATATAAATAAGGACACTACATATTGCTCAAGGAAACCATACTTTAACAAGACTTGACAATTATAAATATATATGCCCCAAACAATGGAAAATCTATGTTCATCAAACCAACTCTTCTCAAGTTTATGAGTCAAATAGACCATAACACATAATTTTTGGTGATTTTAACATACCTCTTTTATCAATGGATAGATGTTCCAAACAAAAGTTGAAATAAGAAACTATAGAACTCAATAATGCAATCAATAACATAGACTTAATTGACATATAGAGAATATTTTATTCTTCAAAAAGTGAGTACTCTTTTTCTCTGCAGCACATGGGTCCTTCTCTAAAATAGACAATATATTATATGACAAAGCAACTCTTATAAATATAAAAAAAAGTAAAGATACTACCCTGCATTCTATCATATCATAATGGAATGAAATTAAAAATCAATCATCAAATAACAAATAAAAGCTAATCCAACACCTGGAGAATAAATAATATGCTGCTTCCTGAACAATAAGTTGCAGAAGACATTAGAAGAAGAATACAAACAATTTACAGATGAATGAGAACATAGATGCAACATATTGAAATATCCGGGACACTATGAAGGCAGTTCTAAGAAGAAAGTTCATTGCATATAGTTCATTCCTTAAAAAAGATAAAGCCAAAAAGTGACTTAACTTTATATTTCAAAAAAAGAAGAAAAAATCTATACCCAAAGCAATAGAAGACAGGAAATAATATTAAAGCTGAAATCAATGGAATTGAACAAAAGTAATGATTGAAAAGTTGACAGCACAAAAAGATGGTTATTTTTAAAAATAAATAATATTGACAGACTCTTAGCCATGCTAATAAGGAGAAGAAGAGAAAAAACTCTAACACACTAACATACATGATTTAAAAAAGAAATATCTCAACAGACACAATAAAAACTCAGAAGATAATTAGAAATTATTTGAAAACTTGTACTCCAATAAAATAGAAACTATCAAAGGCATCAACAAATTTCTGCAGTCATATGATTTGCCCAATTGGAATCAGGATGACACACACAATTTAAACAAATTGGTTTCAAAAAATGAAATAAAAGAAACCATTAGAAGCCTACTAACCAAGAAAGCCCAGGACTGGATGGATACCCAACTGAATTCTAGTAGGCCTTATAGAAACACTAGCCCCAATACTTCTCAAACTATTTTATAAAATAGAAAAAGAGAGAACACTTCAAAACACATTGTATGAAGCCAATATCATCCTTATTCTAAAACCAGGCAAAGAGATATCAAAAAAAAAAAAAAAAAGAAAGAAAGAAAGAAAACTTCAACCTATATGTCCAAGGAATGTAGATGCAAAAATTCTCGATAAAATATTGCAAATCAAAAAACAAAAATAAAACATATTGAAAAGATTGTGCACTATGATCAAGTGGTATTCATCTCATGAATGAAAACAGGGTTCAACATAGAGAAAGCAAAAGATGTAATTCATCACATCAATTGACTTAAAGATAAGAATCATATTATCATCTAAATAGATGCAGAAAAAACTATTGACAAAAATGCAAGCACCTCTTCATCTTCAAAACACTAGAAAAATTAGGAATAACAGAAACATATCTCAACATCATAAAGACTAGCTATTCTTAGCCCCCAGGCAGAATCATTCTAAGTAAGTTAAATTAAAGGCATTCCCTCTAAAAACTAGAACAAGACAGGGATGCCCTCTTGTTACTTATTTTCAACATAGTTCTTGAAATACTGGCCAGAGCAATTAGACAAACAAAAGAAATTAAAGGGAGACACATAAGAAAAGAAGAACTCACATTGACACTATTTGATGATAATTTAATTCTGTACCTAGAAGACCCAAAAAAATCCACCAGCAAACTTTTAGAACTAGTTAATGAATTCAGCTAAGTAGCAGGATATAAAATTAACACCCATAATCCAAAGGCATTTCTATATATCTGTGACATATATTGAGAAAGGGAAATTAAAAAAAAAAAAAAAACAATTACTCAATTTACAATAGCCTAAAAATAAATAAATAAATAAGATGCTTGGGAATCAACTTAATGAGAGAGGTGAAAAATCTATGCAATGAAAACTACAGAATCCTAAAGAAAGAAATTAAAGAAGACCTTATAAGATAGAAAGATCTATGTTGCCCTTGGATAGTCAGAATAAATATTATCAAAATGACAATACTACCAAAAGCACTGTAAAGATTTAATGAAATTCTGATCAAAATACCAATTACATTACTCATAGAAATAGAAAGAGCAGTCATGAAATTCATCTGGAAAAATAAGAGATCCAGAAGAGTTAAAGCAATCCTTAACAGGAAGAGTGCAAAAGATGGCATCACTATACCTGATATTAAACTATACTGCAGAGCAATAGATACAAAAACAGGATGATATTGGCACCAAAAAAGACAGGTAGAAAAAGGGTACAGAATAGAGGACATAGAGACTAACCCACAAAATCACAATTATATTAGACAAAGGTGCCAAAATATGCATTGGAGAAAAGATAGTCTCTACAATAAATGGTGCTGGGAAAGTTGAAAATTCATATATAAAATAAAATTAAATCCCTATATCTCACCATGATCAAAACTCAACTCAAAATGGATCATGGACTTAGGAATAATACCAGAGACCCTGTATCTAATAGAAAAAAAAGTAGCTTGTAATCTCTATCATGTCGGATTAGGCCCTAAATTTCTTAATAAGAATCCTACACCACAAGAATTGTAATAAAAATTAATATATGGGGTGGATTCAAACCAATTTTTTTTAGCAAAAGAAACAATCTGTGAGGTGAATAGAGAGCTTACATCTGGGGAGCAAAGTTTTACCCCTCACACATCAGATAGAACACAATCTCTTGGGTATATAAAAAACTGAAAAAGCTAAAAAAAAATAACCCAATCAATAAATGAGCCAAGGATATGAACAGACACTTCTCAAAAGATGATATACAATCAATCAACAAATATGTGAAAAATGTTCATCATTGCTAGCAATTAGAGAAATGCAAATCAAAACTACACTAAGATTTCAACTCACTCCAGTCAGTACGGCAGCTAATTGATTGCAAGAATTTGAGGAAGAAGATACACTCATACACTTGTGGTGGAACTGCAGATTGGTGCAGCCAATATGGAAAGCAGTACGGAGATTCCATTGAAAATAGGGAATGGAACCAAAATTTGACCAAGCTATCCCTCTCCTCAGTCTATACCCAAAGGACTTAAAAACAGAATACTACAGGGACACAGCCACATCAATGTTTATAGCAGCAAAATTCACAATAGCTAAATTGAAGAAGTAACCTAGATGCCCATCACTAGATTAGTGGATTAAAAAAAAGGATGGAGTTGGAGGAGATAATGCTAAGTGAAGTTAGCTAATCTCCCCCCCCCCAGAAAAAAATACCAATTTTTTTTTCTGATATAAAGAGGCTGATGATAGTGGAGGGAGTCATGTGAGGAATATATGAACTCTACATAAAACAGTGGGGTGGGAGTGGAAGAGAGGTGGCAGGGGATAAGAAATAATGGTGGAATATGATTGTTATCATTATCCAAAGTACATTTTTGAAGAAACAAATTTGTTTAGTTCTAAATGCCAAACACTGGAAACACCCAAACGGCTGTAATTGGTGAACAGGCACATCCATACAATGGAATACTTCGAGCACTTAAAGGAATAAACTACTGTTATAATCAGAAACAGAGATAAATATCAAAATAATTACACTGAGAGAAAGAAGCCAAAAAAAGTCCATGTGACATAATTCCATTTACATAAAACCCTAGAATAAGCAAATTAACGTACAGTGACAGCAGAGAGGTATGTGGGTGGTTGCCTGGAGAAAGGGACAGAGAACCATGAGGATAGAAGTACAAAGAAATTTGGGGAGGTGATGGATCTGTTCATTCTCCTTATTGTGATGATAATTTCTTGGGTGTGCACATGTTTCAGAACTGATGAAATCATTCTCTTTAAACATGAAGTTTATTGGATGTCAATTAGACCTCAATAAAACTGTCTTTAAAAAGAGCTACCTGAATTTTATAATATCTATTTTAAATTTCCCCTTTTCCATTCAGCATACCAACAATCTTTCACTGTAGCAAACTTACTCATGTAACTTCTTAAAAAACACCTTTTCCTTTGACCTTTACTCTATATAAACACGACTGTAAAAGAAAATTACTATTGGATAGAAAAGTGAACAAATTGGTATCCCTGGATTGCACAATTGTCTGTTTACTGGCTTCAAATGAAGTCTGAATGTTTAGCTAAACTACCAGTACTGAAGGCTCAGTCACTGAATACTGAAAACATCATTTTTGCAAGCTGCCCTAAGGCAATTCGCTAATTCAAATAAATATTTGCTGCACATGTGCTCTCTGTATGGCACTGTTGAAAGGGCTGGATTTCATGCAGAATAGACAGTACCACATTACAAAGTTATTTCATGTCTTCTTTTGGAATAATTTGTAAGGTATAGCAACACTTAAATCACATGATGAAAGAGTAGCCATGGAAACAGGCCACAGACAGCCTAGAACAGTGACTCTTCTAAATAAAGGTTAAAATAATAAATTTCATTGATAACATGACTGAAGAACTGTATCATAACAGCTTAGAATTCCAAAATGACAAGTATCTCTCATATCTTAAGTGAACTCAGAAAAAACATTAAAAATTATTTCCACGCACAGCAAATATGGAGTCTGCCAGCTCTAAGAGGTCTTTCTGGCTTAGAAATATAAAAGGATGTGAAGACAGACCCCAAATGATTTTTTTTTAAATACCCATAACAATAGGAAGTTTTAAGTAAATTCTCTAACAAAGAATACTCTGTAACAGCATATTCTTCATTACTGAGCTCAGCAAACTGGACCAAGAATGGAAATTATTATATCTTATAGATGATACAAGCTTAATTATTCATCACAAATAAAACCATCCATAGCTCCACCACCATGTTCAAGACACTTTACAGCTTAGCAAGGACATCCATTTGAAAACCTTCCACTATCCCTTACAATGATACTATCCTTTAAGGTTGTTTCTGTAAAAGAACCCAAAACCTGCTCCGTTTGTGTACAATGAATCGAAGCATTTTCTATTCTCATATATAACCAATTATAACTAATGAATAATAAAAAAAAAAAACAGAAAACTCATGCCAGATACACAAAAATCTATAAAAATCACTTGTCAGTGATAACTGTGGATGGTATGTGCTTCAGATTCGCTCAGAAAGTTACTCTTCTAATTTTTTTTTTTAGGTTGTCTGTCATGTTTTGTGTTCTCAAAGGTACAATTTTGCTAAACCATAAGCTTTTAGTGAATTTTGGTTGACATGATTCCTCTGCACGTGTTCCAAACACATCATACCCAAATTCATATCTACATTAAACACTACTAATCCTGAGTGTTCAGTAACCATGGAACTCAGACCATGAGCTCTCCAAGCACAATATTCAAGTATTCTCATCTTCACTGAGAAGCAATATCCACTAAACAAAAGATGAAACCAACCATAGTATTCAGCTTTTGCATCTTCTATTTATTGATTTTTGGAGTTTTACAAATGAAAATGGTTTGCTTTAGGTAAATTGGTGAAAAAAAGCACAGTCATTTAACTGCTTATAGTTAAAATTATGAAACTTTACATCTCACCTCCGATACTGATTTTAATTACAATTTTGAAATAACACCTGCTACATCTTGAGTTCCCTTGAAGCTAAGAGCCAATTTGTAGTTTCTTGTGATCCCTCCACTGTCAATTACTGCCCTCCTAATGCATTTTACTTTGAAGAAAAACACTGTTTCATGGAGTAAGATCTACTTGTAATTTGCAATGTGCTTGGCACTGTGCTTACCAGGTTATATGCAGCAGCTCTGCTCATCCTCACAACAATGCTATGATGGAGAATATTATAGACAGGTAGAGTGTCACTGACCTTAATATACTTGTCCAAGGTCACTGAGCTACTTCCCATTACTAACAGCACACAGTATATCTTGAAACTTTTATCAAGAGGGCCACAAATGGGACCACACCTGCCAGAGAATATGGATTCATCCCACCCTGACTACCTCCCATTTAATCTAAGCACATTTATTTTTCTCTATTCACCTTAATCTGACCATCTGCCTCGGCCTTTAAAAAAAAAAAATTGTTCTCATGTTTATGAACACTGGTCTTCCATTTGTTTTACATGAGGAGAAAGATCTCTATACTAATCTTCTGAGTAAAGATTCTGCTTTAGCGAAACTGCAGTATGAATGACAGGATGGCGGGTGGCCTTGGAGCAGCCCCTGCAGCAGAGGCGTGCAGACTCGAGCTTCCCCCGCCCTCCCTGAGTCCCCGAGCTGCCTGGGACCCCCACCCCGGCCTCGATGGTGCTCTGCTGTCCAGCCCCAGCCCTGCCGCCTGGCCCCAGGCCTGGCCGCAGACACTCCCGCCTGGAGCTGCCCTGTGCCAGGAGCCCCCCAGCGGCCCCTTGCTTTCCCCTTCCTGGAGCGCATTCCCCACCCCCCAACCCCACTTCTACACCACCAACTCGCTGGTCACCATGTTGGTGGAGCTGGAGGAGGCCCTGCTGCCCATAGGCGCTGAGCAGGCAAAGGGGGTAGTGAGTGCAGGTGGTGGCAGCGGCAGACGGGGACAGCGACAAGGCCCCCGGTGGCCTCGAAGCGCAAGAGCAGCCGGGCAAGTCCGGCCGGCTGGTGGTGGAGACCATCAGCAGGCTAGGCGCATGGTGGCTTATGGCTGGCGCGCATCTACGTGGAGGCCAGGAAGGTGGCGGGTTTGACCAGCAGAAAGGGAGCGCACCTACCTCAAGTACTGGGAGCTCATGCTGGTGCAGAACTACGCACTGCTGCAGGTCAAGGGCACGGGTGCCAACAGCTCCTTCAAGTTCAACTGCGAGAAGCTGGAGGTCTGTGAGCGTCACGCGCCCACCCCTGTGCCTGCCACGCACAAGCCCAAGAAGCTGGAACAAGCCCAAGAAGCTGGCGCGCAGTGCAGCATGGACTCCTGACTCACCAAAGGTGCCGTGGCTGATGAGTGCCTGCCCTCAAGGCTGCGCTTCCAAGGACAAGGACAGTAGGCGGTGGTGGTGGGGAGTAAGCAGGTGAAGAATGCAGCCAAGTCCAGCGGCCCCAAGGTGCCCAAGCACCACAAGTGTGAGCCCCTGCCCCAGAGTGTCCGAGGTTGAGGGGGACCATCCTGGGGGGCTTGGCCTCCCTTCTCTCATGTGCTATGGGGAGATTTTTGAAACAGCCTGCGTGATGCCCTGATTGTCTCTCCCCTTTGGCAAAGGTCATCACCATGTTTACAGCTCCACCTGGATGCCAATGGGCTGGGCCCCAGTTATCAGGCTTGCAAAGGCAGCCGGCCCCCTCCTTCTTGCTGCCTCTGGGATCTCCACAATTGCTCTAGCACTCCTATCCACCCGCGGGCCTCTGGGAAGCCCAATAAAAGATTGTTGACTTTGAAAAAAAAAAAAAAGAATTCTAGTTTAGACAGAAGGATTTAGAAGTAGAACTTGGTGGCACATGCCTGTAATCTCAGCAGCTCTGTAGGCTGAGACAAGAGGATCTCAAATTCAAAGTCAGCCTCAGTGATGGTGAGGTGCTAAGATACACAGTGAGACCTTGTCTCTACATAAAATATAAAATAAGGCTGGGTATGTGGCTCTGTGGCTGAATGCACCTGATTTCAATCTCTGGTACACACCCCCCTCCCAAAAAAAAGAGATATAGAAATGTGCATCTTCTTTTTGCAACTAACCTTTGAAAAGTTTTTGGTGCTAAAAATTAACCAATGTGCTGACATTTTTATATGTTTCCTATTTTATTGCCTATGAGATGCCATCACCTTTAAGACACTTAGAACATTCTTATTCTATGTACCACTCAGAAGAAAAATTGCTATGTGGTTACAACATGCCAATTTTAAGATTCCATTCATCTCAGATGTGCATCTTAAAAATCAATGAAATGCCTTAATTATTTACCAGAATTGTATGGTAAATTATTTGTTTTCCTTCTAGTTAACTCTTATGTCTCTCAAATGTAAAACTCCATAAAGGCATGCATGTTTTGTCCATTTGACAACATATCTTCCATGCTTAGAAACTGGAACATTTTCAATATCTTTGTAATTTGTTGACATGAATTTTAGTTCTTTTTTCAAGGTTTAGTGCTTTAAAATGAAAATTGGGTGAGGAAGGATTTCTTCTACTGTGTACACTTCAGAACGCATATAATTTCTACACTAACAAAACAAGAAGTCTCATTGATCAGGTGGATAAATAAAAGGAAGAACCTTAAAAAGATGCTAGAAGCCAGAGTTTGGTGTCTAACCCACAGCTGAGAGGAAAATGATTTCCCATTGATTTCACTGTTGGTGTCAGTTTAAAAAGGTGTCTGGGGCATATCCAGGTTTTCAGGCATCTCTGACATAGCTCAGGTTGTGCTGGGGTGTGCACATGTGGTCCCCAAAGAGAAATACCGTGGAGTCTCCCAGCCCTATCTTAATGGCCCAGGGAGCAGTGAATAGTCACTGATCTCCAGTGAACATTAGCTTTTTCCTCCTTTTGGTGATGACAATTTCCTACTTTGAGGGGTCAATGGTTACCAGTTAGACTTGCTTCACACAGCCCACTGAGGCCATGGGACAAGCCGTCACTGGGGTCTTCACTGCTGGATCTGCAGCTTTCAGGCCTCTTATCCACACCACCTGCCATCCAGCCTCAAGCTTGACTTTGGCTCTTCTGAGATTGCATATTTCTGTGAACAAGAGCTTTGTGCTATCTCTCTTTCAGGGAATGTTCCACAAGCAAAATCTGTGGTTTGTCTTCTGAAAGTAGAAAAGATAATTCCTGGATAGGCCAAAGAAATAGCTATTTATTATGATACTAGCTTCCACCTGGGGATTTCCTTACATCATTTCTTGGGAAAAGTATATAGGTGTATTTTTCTGAATCCCACATTCTAAGAAATTGAGCTTAGGAAGTGAGAGAAATAGGAAAAAGGATTAGAGTTTTACACTGAGAAGAAAAGAGCACCATTCCACAGAAAGATGCTGCTCCTCAAAGGGACCCAGTGGTGCAGAAAAAAAAGACAGCAGGGGTGCCAACATTCAGAACTGAAGGTCAGTGTCCTGGCTCCAGCCAGGGCAGGAGAGAAGGGGCCACCAAGATCGCTCCTTTTGGGGTTGTGGGGAGCCATGACCACATGATAAACACAAGTCCTTGGCCCTGTCTGCTGCTAAGGGTGACATCTTACAAAGTCAGCCGTGTGCTAATCACACACCACTTTTTTCTCCACTCTATGATGTTGCTCCAAGAAATAACAGCCTCTGAAGCAAAACAAGCCCTTCTCTGGCATTTCTACATGGGGTTTTGTGCAGAGCTAGTCTTGCTAAAAGATTAGACCTTACATTAGTTAAAAACCACCCAGAAAAACCTGCAGGTGTGTGTCTATGTTTGTATGTTCAACCCAGGTTACAGCTCTCTGAATAGTACCAAACACACATATATATCGTACTAATTACAAAATTGTATTGTCTCTCTCATAATATGTTAAGCACATAAAAATGTCAGAAAAATTTTAACAGCAATTCATGATTTAGGTAGTTATTTAGGGGGGTTTCAATTCTGGTCTTTTTTTTTCTAAATCCCTAAAATCAATATCAGTCTGGAATTTGAAAACCAACAATCACAGGAAGTGGCATCATTCAGAGAGCAAAGAGGGAGATGCAGAGTAACCTTCCCAAGATGGGACTTGTCTTCCCCATTCAGTGCAGGAGACTCTAAGAAAGGAAGACAAGGAAGGCAGGGGAGTTTTGGCAGGGAGGAGGGAGACAGAGACACTGTGTGTTTGTGTGAGGCAGAGCTGTAAGAAAGAAAGGAAGGAGGGAAGGAAGAAAGAAAAGATGGAAAGAAGAAAGGAAGGAAGGAAGGAAGGAGGGAAGGAAGGAAAGAAGGAAGGAATGAGAAGGACATGAACTCTCTCCAGGGAACAAGGAAACCCTTTATAAATTCAACATTTTTGTCCTTTGAGTCTTGGGATTACATAATTCCCCTAACATAGCTCTCCATTTTTAATGTAAGAATTGTTCATATTAAATGAAAATTGGCCTTGGAGACTACATTTAAAATATGCTAGAAAATTAATCTTATGGACAACATTATATTCTTAGTAGGAGATATTACCTACCATATTACTGTCCTGGATAAGACAGGAGTATGAAGATTATTACACCATACAAGGCATTTTCCCTGAAATATGACATTGTCATGCACTGATCCATTCAATTAGTATGTATAGTCCCAAACAGTGAGTTGTGGTTAAATGGTATGTTATAGGCAAAGTGCCTACTTTTCATATGACTATTTTGATGTGTTACCACAGACAAAACTTAACTGAAAACATGCAGTATAGAACATAGGCTTAAAACATCAGTTTTCAATTAAGAATACATCCTAGAAGATTTTCTTAAAATATAAATCTATAAATGCTAAACTCTTATTTGGCCATTCATCTTCTCTCCTTGGGTATTTCATATAATTATTCAAGGAACATACAGTCTTAAACATTGTGCTTTCATGTTGACCATCTTGAATGTCAAGATAAGATTCAACATATTTTAACTTTATGAACCATAAAAATTTAATGACCATCAACTGTGTGAAAACGCTAAGGCTAGACTCTGGGATGAGGAGTTCGTTAAGCCACTGTGCATTTTCTAGCTTGCATGGTAATTGCTCTTAAATTTAGAAACTGTGTGATTACCAAGAATTTCTAAAAAAATATCCTATAATTAGAAAGAGGCAAATTAGTCATATAAGCATATATTACATTAATACATCTGAATAAATTAAGCATGTGAGATCACAAAACAAAAACAAGGACCTAAAACTCCTCACATAGCTATGAAAAGTGCTGTAATTACAAAGCAGAAAAATTTTCTTTTAGGTCCAAAGCATGTGGTTTCAAAGTCCTGTAGCTAATAAATGTCTGTACGTTCTTTATTCAAAATTTATTGCTGTGCATGCATTATTAGTTTGTTTGAAGGATTATGTTTTGATCCAATGTTTCATTTCAAACAACTGTCTTAAAAGTACTAAGAATTTTTTCTTGTAACATTCATCACTAATTGTATTAGTACCATAGTTATATGGTGAATTTTGAGCCTGCAGGAGAAGTTTATTTAAAATTTTAAAATTCTGTGTCACTGAAAAGATAGAAGATATATAGCTGACCTCATTGTTTAGGAAATAGGAATATTTGAAAGAAATTATTTTCAGGTACTTGGTCATTTGAGGTACTGATCTGTGTATAATAAGTAAAATTTAATTGTATTTGCAGATTTATGGAACTATGCTTCAAAATAAATGTGCCTTGAGAGAGAATATTAGTGTATTTAGCTTCTACATCTATTTCTAGAAAATTTACATAATATCATAAAAATTACATGATTTGTGTAGAAATACTAGTCAATGTATCTTTATAGTATTTTGCATGGATTTGGTATTTTTGCTTCAAATATATTTTGTCAAAAATAAACAGAACTTGGTCATAAAGCTTCTTCTAGACCTTTGACCAAATCTTGCTTAATTCCTCTTAGTTTATGTACCTTCTTACCTGAGGTATCTTCTTTTCCCACGTGAAATTAAGTATGAAGTGTGCTGCCGAGTATTCTGCTCTTTGGAAATAGGTTTTTTGTTTTTTGTTTTTAATTTTTCAAGGCTAACCCTGAAAGATACTGTGCAATGGTGTCATTTTATTTCAGTTTACTTCTAAATAAGGCTAACTCATACTTATTTCTAGTAAAATTTTGATAAATGTTGGCAAATTTCCTCTTCTATCTGATTCAAAAAAGGGACCTTTTTCCAAAGAAAAATGAATAGGTGTTGTATCACTTCTTTGCTCTGAAATTGATTTGTGTTTTATGAGAAAGAGTACAACATCAGTGACTATCTTCTTGGTTAGTTATTTGCTTAGGTATTGGTCACACTCTAAAAGTGTGACCTCAGGGGAAATGCCAAGAAAGATAGAGTAAAATAAGTAGAAGCCATCAATTGACTATACTTTTGTAACTTAAGTAAGGTTTTTGAAGTACTATATGACTTGCATATATCTCTGGCTTCCATTTAAAATCAAAATATAAAATTCATCTTTTTTTATGTATCACCAATAAACTTCTAAAAATAAAATTTACACCTTTTTTTCTAATCCTGTTCATGATTTGTCTATTTTCTTGATTATATGAATTTTTATAACTGATACTAACTTGATAATCTGTATCATTTCCTGGTTTACAAATCCTTATTTATTTTTGTCTCTTTTTAGTTATAGTTGGCCTCCAGTAGCTAAGGGAAAGACCCCTTTCTGTCTGCTCCTCCCAGCCCTGCTCCAGCCTCTCAGCTTCCCAGACCCTCATGCAGTTGGTTGTAAATTCTTCCAGAATTTTTACTATTTTTCAAGACTTAAAAAAAAATTAAAGTTTCTTTGCTGAGTTCAGGTGACCAAGGAATACCCACATCTTTTGAAGAAAATAAAACACACAAAAAAAATGGAAAAAAAAAAAAACAGCACAGAATCATCTTTAACCTAACTTTTTATATGATGTATCAGATCTCTGTAACTTTGTACACAAGATTCTGTGTTCAGTTGAATTTTAACTTCTTTTTGTATTTGAAGGGAGTGTGACTACTGAACTTGAAACTTTTTATTCCAAGTGTCTTGGTGGTTTCTGGTGAGGTTAAGTGGATGAGAGGGTTAAGGGAACGTGGGAGATTTTTTCCTATCCTAACATGAAGTTTCCCCCACAGTCTGCTCTCAGGTGCCAGACTTCAAGTTTTTTCTTACAGTGATATACTTTGATTATTCTTACTTCCCCTTTATCCATAAGTTTTAACAGCATTTTATCAAACTGCTCTTATTAAGAACAATTTTAAAAATATAGTTATATTTCACTTAACCAGTCTGCACTTATTGCTTATGGTTTCACTCACATGCTATGCCTGTTTTTGGTGTCTGAAAAACAGACATATTATTTTTCATATTTTACCCAGTTTCCTACATGCATATACTGGAAAGAAAATCAGGTCTGGAAATATTCCATTTTGATTGAATGCTATAATCAAGAAAATAAAATTTAAATATGCTAAATATATCTCCAGGATTGCTCAAGTAACTATGCTTAAAACAAAGAGAATTTCCTGAAAAGAAAAAACATGGTCAGGTTCAAGAAAGCAAAAATAGAACCCAAGTATTTATCACTAATTATAGATTATAGATGACAAATACAGAATAACCTCATGATTTAATGGAAAACTCGTATACAACCTGGTATTCTAAACTGAAGCAGACTGTCCTTTAATGATACATAAAAATAGATTTTTATAAATGATAAAATTCTAAAAAGCTGTTTTCTGTGCCTTATTTCAAAGAGAATTACTCAATATAGAATAAAAATAAAACAAAGGAAGCAGAGTTTGTGGACAGAAACAGTGGCTCTAACTACAGAGCTCTAGAAATTTATGCTGATTCTGCAGTAGATCTTGAAAATAGTTTTGTTAGCACACCTCAGTTCGACCTTTAGAATGATGGTTTAATAGAAATATTAGCTAGTGAGTAGTCAACTGATTGAATGTAGCAAAAGTTAAAAGATTCTAGTGATCTATTTTCCTCACCACACACAAAAAATGAATATTAGAAAATACAGAAAAAACAAAGTGATGAAAAAGAAAGAAAAAACTCACTAAACACAAATAATGGAAAGTCAAATTCTGCATATGAAACAAAATAAATTTTGCACTTTTTATAATATTTGATGGGATAGAAGAAAGTATTATTTATTTTTCTTGATGGGAAGAACATCCCTCCATGAGCAGCATTCATGTCCTGATATTGGATGTCAGAAAGGCTAATAAGTTAGAGAAATTAATCATTCTTACTTCTGGTGTGTGTTTTGCAATTAAAACTATTTTAAAATCAATTTTGTGATAATCCTTACTTGTTTTTAAACTTCATAAATTTTGTGTAAACAAAGAATGCAACACATAATTATTTTTAAAAGAGAATAACTAACTGATGAAGCATGAACACAGGGACTTGTAACTATTAAAAAAATAGAGTAGGGTGTGGTGGTCTTTACAGATGCTGATACTCAAAAATAATGAAGAGTCCAATGTAGATTAAGCAGGAAATTACAGAACACATATCGTTATGACTACATAAATGATAATCAATTAAACACTAAAGCCTTTTAATATTTGACTCATTAGGCCTAAAGAGAAAGAAGTGGTCCTGTAAGCTAAATTGGTTTTCCTCTCTCTCTCCTTGCAATTGGAAAATATAATGGGAACACCTAATACATTGTGAAGGGTCTTCTATGTATATATTTCAAAATTATGGTCAATATCATACAACTAGTAGTAAGTATGGCTAAATTTAGTTTCCTTTTAGAACTTCATAGTTGGAGATAGAGGGGATGCTGCTGATTTCAGTGTAAATTTTGGAAACTACTGTTTTATATAGCCTTGGGGATTGAACCCAGGGATGCTTTATCATTCATATATATTCACAATTCTTTGATATTTTACTTTGAGACCTGGTCTCAGTTACCAAGGCTGGGCTTGAAGTTGGGATCCTTCTGCCTCAGACTCTATGATTTTTGAGATTTCAGGTATGTACCACCACATCAGGCCAGGACACTACCTTTTATTTTTTTACATGAATCTAATAATCAAAACTATTTTAAATATTCCTGCCTTTTCTTTGGTGTAAAATATTCAATACTACCTATCCAAATTGATTTTCACCATTACATTCTTTTTTTCAAAAGGCCAATCTTCATGTTGTGTAGTTATACATTTTTTTGACCCTAAAAAGATATACTCAATAGATTGTATTCTGAGTTAGCAAGTCAATTTTATATGTGTTTTAGAAAAACAAATTGTGATAAATTGTTCTGGTCATGCTCTTTATAGAAGTACCTTTATTTTAGTCATAATCAAAAGAAAATAGGATGAAATTTAGTAAAGTCAAAAGCTAAGATCCAACAGTTGGCTAGTTGTTTCAACCAGATGTTTATGATTTGTTTCTCTTTTAAATTTCTTATTCTGATTGCTCTGATGTCTTTTCCTATGATGTTTAATAGTCAGCTCACTTTAAAAGCACTAGTTTATGTGAAAATTAGATTCTAAGGGAAACAAATATCTGAAACAAATTAATATTACTCAATGTTTCTCATGATTCCTCTTACCATCCTGGAATTGCAATTCATAGAGCTTTATGTGACTTCCATTCCTCACTATATTTCACTAATCAGCACATGCAGAAATAATTTCTCAACAAATTTATATTAAATAAGTAGCAATTTAGAGAAAATCAGATATAGCTCACATCTGTGAAATTAAAACAATATATGTGGCACTTTGCCAAAGAATACTTGGCATATTCAAATAATAAAATGAAAAATTATTGATTTCCTTTATGTCGTGTTGTTTAAAAAAAATTGACAGTTTCCTTATGAAAAAATAGATGTTATTTTTTAACATGGATTTTACTTGAATTTTTTTTTTTAATTTTACCCATTTATCTTGAACACTGAGAAGGTATTTCTGTGGTCAAACTGAGTGAGATACTGATCAATCAATTTTATTTTCAACTAATGTTGTAAAATTCATCTCTGAAATATTTGAAATAGTTTTCATTTTATATAACAGCATCATGCACACTCAGCACAAGAAAAGGTTTCTCATTAATTTTGGTATCAATACTGGGTTAGGTACATTGAAAAGATGTTGAGAAAAATACATCTATAATGGTGGAATCCCCCAATTCTTTGTTTTTATTTTTCCTGTGGTGCTTCTTTTATTGATATTAGTATGTTAACTTTAATTTGAATTGTCCATGCAGTTTCTTAAATCATAAGACCCTTAGAATTGAGGAAATCACATATAGAATGTTTATTCCACAAACTGATATAAGATTCAATGAAAGACATCAGCATTATTAATGTACATTTTATCAAAATTCCATTAAGTAACAATGTGAGATAAAGTATTAAAATTTTAACAATGAACTATAGGCACCCTAAGCAAGTATGTAGTGTTCCAATTATTCATTTACTGAACTTCTTTAATTCATAATATAATAGTTGATAAAAAACCACACATCAGAGTGTCTGTTTTTTAAAAAAAATTGCTTGGTGAATTTCTAACAATGCAGCATGCAATTTTTATTTATTATTGGTTTATCATACCCACATTTTACCCACATAGTAAGATTGTTATAATATTCAATAAGTTGTAGCTAAAAACATGAAAAACCACATAACATAATTTACAAATTATATAAATGCTCTTATTATTTCTTCATCCTTCCCAGAAATATTTATCAGGAATTTACTATACGCTAATTAAAACTTAGTTTATCCTAATTATTTCAGATATTTCAAAAAAACTGCAATACCTCATTTGAAAAGGGTAATATAGACTTCAGAAGTAACTACTGTTTCTCTAGTAAACAATGTGTATAGAAATCTGCTAAGGTCTTGGGGTATGCAAATATATTTGGGATGCATCAGAGAGTGCATATGAAAAAAAAAACATACTATTTATCATGTTATATAAGTGAATGAAATATCATACCAAAAGGTTAAAAAAATTAACTTTGGGGAAAAAAAGCAGAAGGGTACACTAGTATTTGAAATAAGGTAATAATAATTTTTACTATAATTAGTTGTTTCTGGGTCTCATTTCACTCTTTTCTTTAATTATCTATCCATTTTTTTAATTACCCCTATAAGTGTTATTGGAAAATATTGGCATTCAGTGAATAATGCCACCAATTTTCTGTTCTGCAATTTTAAAGAACTATTTCAGATTTATTGCAATGAATAGTTTTATTTAAAAGTAACAGTAGGTTTTCAATGTAGAAATTACTAAAATAAATTTGGGTGTTCTCAAAAAGTATATAACAACCATATTTGATGAACTTTGTGTCATAGTGTATAAGAAAAGTTGCTTCCCTACCCAAAACCAGACATCATTGGAATAACCTTGTGTAGTATCAGCATATACAAGTTTAGATGAGGACTTTTGATTCTTTTCTATTTTACTTCCCACCTACATCATGGCTTATTTTTTATAAGCAAATTTCTATGCTTGTTAAACCTCTCATATATCTCAGAATTCACTAGGAGTGATCCATGACAATCTAGAAACAAACATATGTGAGATAGTGTATATATTAATATATGAAGAAGTTCAAGAAAATATTGATCTGCTCAAGAGATGGTGCAGCAACTATAAAGAAAGCTAAAAATTGAAATTGAAAGATAATACTCACAAGAATTAATAAAAATCATGTAGTCTTTGGAAGCAGATTTTTTTAAGTAGGAAGCTCTTGAGACTGATGTTCACTGCATCTTTCATATGAATATTTGCTCTCATTTTGAGGGCCACCAGATTTTATCCAGTACACTTTTGACTTGATATAGCATATTCAGAAAGCCCACCATTCTCTTTATAAACCTACGCATGGTATATTATACATACATTGAGTTTTTGCACAGACTTTTACCTTCTTTTAATATACCTAGCCCATTAGTCTTGTCACATTCAAATTTATTCAGTCTTCATTAATTAGTGTAATTAAATTCCCTATTGTCCTTAAAATAAAATCTCCCCCTAAAATAATTTCTATATTCTAAATCATTTTATTGTAGTATCTAGAATCTTTATAAGTACTAACAAATGACATTCTATGTCTCATTTTACCATTGTCTTTCTCATATTACTTCCATTATTAATTGAGTATGTTTCCCAAATGTTCATGTGTTGGGAACTTTCTTTCCAAAGGGAGAGAGTTGGGAAATAGTAGAATGGTTAAGAAGTGAGATCTAGTAGATTGTGGTTAGATCATTGGGGGAGATGCCCTTGGAAAGTGTTAATAAAATTTTAATGGGACACAAGATAGTTCCTATTAAAGCAGATTAATAAAAAAGAGCAAATCTTCTTACTGGATTTCTCTAACTTCTTTCTTTTTATGTTCTCTATACCTCTCAAATGAGCCCTCACCATAATGCCATCTCATGTGTAATGCAGGTGAATGGGCTTTCACTGGAACTGAGAAGATTCTGGTACAATGCACTTAAGTCTTCAGAACTATGTACTCAAAAAATATTTTTTAAATTAATTAATTTATATATTTATTTATTTATTAGTTGTAGTTGGAAAAAATAAATTTATTTTATTTATTTATGTATTTTTATGTGGTGCTGAGGATTGAACCCAGCTCCTTGCATGTGCTAGGTGACCACTCTACCATGGAGCAAAAACTCTAGCCCCTCAGAAAATAATTTTATGCATTTATATCTCTTTTTATATATTGGTCTGTTTCTGATATTTTTCTATAGCATTATAAAACAGACTAAAAAAAACAAAATAAAATGACTTTGAGTCTATGGCCTCTTACTATGAGAGTGAGTAGAACATCTAAGGCTACATTTTAAAAGCCCTGGTATAGTTTAGATGCTAATAGCTTAGCATTTATGATTCTTACTTTTTTTTTATTTTTCAAAGGTGATATCTTGTATTTCTTATATTCCTCACGGTGCTTAGGTAAATGTATTGCCATTTACATTGGGACTCAACTATGTGGAATTGATTCTGTTTAGTAAAGCAAAAGCTCCTTAAAATATAGCAAAGACTCTATGAGAATGCTTTGATTTTTAATGGGAAGAATTGCTACTGATCATAGAGGAAATTTAAATACATGGCTACATTTTGATGATACCCATTAATCAGAAATGATCTCAACTGACTAGATCAAAATTCAGCCTCAGCAACTTAGTGTGGTTTCAAGCAACTTAGCAAAACAGTCTCAAAATTTGAAAAAGTAGAGAGAGGGCTTAGGAATGTGGCTCAGTGTTTAAAAATCCCTAAATATAAACTGAAATACAAAAAAAAAATACACTTTGAAATGTTACAATTCAGTGTTAATCATAAAAAAATAGATTTCATATAATTCTTTTCTTCAGTATTCAAAAATGAAAATAGTAATTTTTGATTTAGAAAACAAAAATTACATGCTTTTAAAGATGAGGTTTCTGCACTATGCATGTATGATATTTATGACTGATATTTCTACCAAAGAACTTGATAATGCTTAAAAAATTTAAACAAAAGTTAAAGACAACTACTTATTTTCTATATTTAAATGAGTAATGTCTTTTACTGATCCTCATATACATCAAGGTGCAATGTATACATAATGACTTTACTATACTCTCACATTTGTCAAAGTGTTTATTATAAATTATTCATTTTTATATAAGGCATACATTTTGGGCAAAATCTGTTCAATGTTCACTACTGGTATGAGTTTTCAGATGTTCAATAAATTTAAAATTTAAATAAGTTTTCAAAATATTATTTAACTTTTTAGGGTTTCTGGGCATAATGAATTCTCCAAAAATCAGTAGTGTTTAAGAAACATTTAGTTATGACATGTATTTTTTTCCATTTGTATTTTCTTTAACCAGTATTGAGTGCTGAGTATTGGTGAATAAATTTTGGAGGCATTGTCACATTGTCAATTTTCACATTTCAAAACTTTGTCTCTTCTATGATTATTGTGGTGAGTATTAGATTTTGACTCTTTCTTAGAGGAATGGTACGATGGTCTCATTTGTAAGGCTTCTCTCCAATGTGTTTTCTCTGATGTCTAGTAATGCATGATATATAATTTAAAAAGTTTCTACATTCTCTATATTTATGTGTTCTTTCTAGAATAAATAGCTGAGTGGTGAAAAAGAATTGATTTCTTATTAAAAGCTTTGATACATTGTTTTCATTTGTACAGGTCCTTTTCTGCATAAATTCTGTTGTTAATGAGGGTTAGTTTTTCTTTAAAAGTATTGTCACTTTATTTACATTTCACATTCACCAGGGTGTCTTCTGCTGTGGTGAATAAAGTTTTATTTTTTATTAAAAGTTTTGCCACTTATGCACATTTGTAGGGCTATTCTCCAGTGTGAATTCTGCTGTGGTGAATAAGGCCTGTTTTATGGCTAAAAGCTTTGCCACATTCTTATATTTGTAGGGATTTTCTCCAGTATGAATTATGTTGTGGCAAATTAGCGTTGATATTTAAGTAAAATCTTTGTCACATACTTTTTCATTTGTGAGGCTTCTCTCTAGTGTGAGTTCTGCTGTGGCAAATAAAATATGATTTTTCGACTGAAAGCTTTGCTGCATTCTTTACATTTGTAGGGCTTCTCTCCAGTGAGTTCTTCTGTGGCAAATAATGTTTGAGTTTTGACTGAAAGCTTTGCCACATTCTTTGCATTTGTAGGGCTTCTCTACAGTGTGAGTTCTTCTGTGGCAAACAAGTTTTGATTTTTGACTGAAAGCTTTGCCACATTCTTTGCATTTGTAGGGCTTCTCTCCAGTGTGCATTCTGGTGTGGTGAATAAGGCTAGTTTTATGGCTAAAAGCTTTTCCACATTCTTTACATTTGTAGGGCTTCTCTCCAGTGTGAGTTCTCCTGTGGCAAATAAAATGTGATTTTTGACTGAAAGCTTTGCTGCATTCTTCACATTTGTAGGGCTTCTCTCCAGTGTGAGTTCTTCTGTGGCAAATAAGTTTTGATTTTTGACTGAAAGCTTTGCCACATTCTTTGCATTTGTAGGGCTTCTCTACAGTGTGAGTTCTTCTGTGGCAAATAAGATTTGATTTTTGACTGAAAGCTTTGCCACATTCTTTGCATTTGTAGGGCTTCTCTCCAGTGTGAATTCTGGTGTGGTAAATAAGGTTTTTTTTTTTTGACTGAATGCTTTTCCACATTCTTTACATTTGTAGGGCTTCTCCCCAGTGTGAGTTCTCCTGTGGCAAATAAGGTTTGATTTTTGACTGAAAGCTTTGCCGCATTCTTTACATTTGTAGGGCTTCTCTCCAGTGTGAATTCTTCTGTGGCAAATAAGGTTTGATTTTTGACTGAAAGCTTTGCTGCATTCTTCACATTTGTAGGGCTTCTCTCCAGTGTGCATTCTGGTGTGGTGAATAAGGCCTGTTTTATGGCTAAAAGCTTTTCCACATTCTTTACATTTGTAGGGCTTCTCTCCAGTGTGAGTTCTCCTGTGGCAAATAAAATGTGATTTTTGACTGAAAGCTTTGCTGCATTCTTCACATTTGTAGGGCTTCTCTCCAGTGTGAGTTCTTCTGTGGCAAATAAGATTTGATTTTTTACTGAAAGCTTTGCCACATTCTTTGCATTTGTAGGGCTTCTCTCCAGTGTGAATTCTGGTGTGGTAAATAAGGTTTTTTTTTTGACTGAATGCTTTTCCACATTCTTTACATTTGTAGGGCTTCTCCCCAGTGTGGGTTCTCCTGTGGCAAATAAGGTTTGATTTTTGACTGAAAGCTTTGCTGCATTCTTCGCATTTGTAGGGCTTCTCTCCAGTGTGAGTCCTTCTGTGGCACATAAGTTTTGATTTTTGACTGAAAGCTTTGCCACATTCTTTACATTTGTAGGGCTTCTCTCCAGTGTGAATTCTTCTGTGGCAAATAAGGTTTGATTTTTGACTGAAAGCTTTGCTGCATTCTTCACATTTGTAGGGCTTCTCTCCAGTGTGAGTTCCTCTGTGGCAAACAAGTTTTGATTTTTGACTGAAAGCTTTGCCACATTCTTTGCATTTGTAGGGCTTCTCACCAGTGTGAGTTCTCCTGTGGCGAATAAGGTCTATCTTTTGACTAAAAGCTTTGCTGCATTCTTTGCATTTGCAGGGCTTCTCTCCAGTATAAATTCTATGGTGGTGCACAAGTTCTGAATTATTATATGATTTCTGGTGTTTACTCTCACTTGAAGTTTTCCATATTTTCTTTTGTTGTAAATAGTCAATATTACACCCTCTATATTTTCCACTTATCACTTTGTGAAATATATGTTTTATGCCCTTTTCTGGTGAATATTCTTGGGTATCTTGAGAATTCAGGGCTGAAATAAACAAATTTTTTTTAAAAAACACAATACCTACTAGAGTGGGATAAATATACTTTGCATACACAACATGAAATTAAGGTAAAATAAGTACATCAGGAGTGTAGCAGAGTAGTACTTTCAAAGTCATCATAAATTCAAAAATATATCAGTTCAATAAATATGTACAGACACAAGGGCTGGGGATGTGGCTCAAGCAGTAGCACACTTTCCGGGCATGCGTGCAGCCCAGGTTTGATCCTCAGCACCACATACAAACAAAGATGTTGTGTCTGCAGAAAACTAAAAAAATAAATATTAAAAAATTTTCTCTCTCTCTCTCTCTCTTTAAAAAATATACATAGATAATTACCTTGAAAATATTACCAAAATTATTTTAGAGACCACAGTATCTAAGAGGAGTACATCATTAAGAAGAGTAATATAATAAAGAGAAGGAAAGTATGTTACTTTTATCATCCACAGCCTTTTGTCCTTCATAAGATAGCATTACGTATTTAGGAAATATCTACCAGCTACCTTCACTCTCAGTAGAATAAAAGAAATGTAAAACATATACAAACATTTGTGGCTTTTTCAAAGAGTGTTCAAAAACTGATTTTTGTCTACGATGACATAGAGATATAAAAATAACCAGTAGATTTTGAGTGATAATACCACAAATAGTCAACAAGGGAAAAGAGGCTATGGACTTTTAATAAGAAATATGAACAAAAAAATTATTAAGAAAAATACACATATATGTCTATTAAATTTTCCATAAAAACATTTTAAAAGACTATAAAAATCTTGTATAGCCTATGCCATAATACATGGATGAAGTCAACACATGACAATCAAGTAAATAAATTGATTTTCATATTTAAAATCATGTGATATGACGATTTATTTAATTGACAAATACAACTTTATTTACTAAATATATTATGGTATTTTATGCTATATATAAAAGGTAAAATGACTAAACAGAATGAATTAACACAATAATTATTTCTTATACTTATCAGTTTTGTTCTTACAAGGTATTGTATTCCTTCTACTAGTATTTATGAAGAACATAATACACTCACCATTTGGTAAAACAAAACTCTTGACCCGCTTATGCTCAATAAAATAAAAATATGGAGACTTTGACTATAATGTCAACCCTACACAAAACACAGTACCTGGGTGAGCATAATTTTACTCACCAAATTTTTGACTTCCACATGTCAATCAAATAGTCCTGCAACTTAATCTCTGCCATCCACATTTCACTTAATGCAAATCCTGAATGTATTCCTTAAAACACTTTATAGGACAAAATGTTTTCATTACTAAATAATAATAATATACAAGCACAATATTTTTACTCATTTGATCATTGATGGGCACATACATTGAGTCCCTACCTTTAATACTGAAAAAATGTTTGCAATAAACAGAAAAGCAGAGGTATCTCTTCAATTTTCTGATTTAATTGAATATGGATACATATTTTGTACTGGCATTTCTGAATCTTTAGGTCATCCAACTTTTAATTTTTCATGTGTGGTTCCTGAGATTAACCCCCCAAATTTGATATCACTGAACTACAACACAAGTCTTTTTAAAATTGTTTTAAACATGCTGTTACCACCTTTCTGTGACTTCCCTCAAACATGAAGTACTTTTGAATGGCCCACAAATTACCAAATATTACAAGGATACAGCACTGTTCTTGCGTATTTTTATTTATTTAAAAGTTTTTATACTTTTTTCCAAAATGGACTATATAATCTACTGTTGGCTCCTTTAATGAACAAATAAAAAATAGTACAGCAAATATAAACAAAGAGAAACATGGCTTAATCCAAGTAACAAGATAAGAAAAAAAAACATTAAGAACTGAACATTAGGATACTGACAGTTATGAATTACTCAAAGAACACTAAATAACTATTTAAAGAAAGTTTAAAGAGTAAAATTGTGAAAAAAATTAATATATTTAGGCACAAATTGTGTATGTGAATAATTATTTAAAAATAAATGACGGGGGATTCCTATTGTGCAAAGCTAAAATTCTACCAATATGAGAGAGGTTTATCAAGCATGACCAAGGTTAAGTCTAAACAACTTGTGAAATACTGTAAAAATTAAAAACCTATAGAATATATAAAGGGTATCTCTCTCTCTAAGCATGCCACAATAAAAAGCTATGATCCAGAAATTAAATAATTAATCAAAATAGAAAAAATATGAAATATAGAAAACAACTTGCAAAGTAGAATTATTATGAGCTATTCACTTCAAAATATTTATGATCATCAATGCATTATTGCAAGTAACAAAACAAAAGAATTGAATCTTTAATATATATATAAGATTCCACCTTATCAGCATGGCAAGATACTATGCTTTTGATCACATGGGGAAAAGCATAGACTGTTAAACTTATGCCAACATGTTCTTTTTGACTCTAGCTTGATGCATGAAATATAGCAATTATAAATGTACATCAGGGACTTGACAAGCTTATTCGTAAAATCCATTTAACCCTGGAAGAGAAGAGTCCCTCCAAACAAGAGAATAATCATTCTCCTCAAAAGAGGAGAAACATTAAAAGAGGAACACAAGATACTATAATTCCAGTTACATGGGGGAAATAAAACCGTTAACAGCCTCAGCTCAAAAGGTGTTGGCTCAAATAGGTTAGAATGTACTCTGGATAACTTAGTTACTGCTTTGACTGTTACACTCACTCAAAACTCTGTAAATGTTTTGGTCTTAATAATAATGTTACCCTGTTTTTGTACACCCGCTGTGGGAAAATCAGTACTGTCAGATCCTGGACTTCTACAACCCATTACAATACCTTGACTCACTTGAATGAAATTGTTATATACCTGCAAAAATTTCTAATGGTACTCATTGTTGTCTTAGCAGAATAACTGTGTCCTTATTATCCACATAGAATTTAATAGGTCACCATCCTGTGCAATTTATTTACAAAAGATCTATTCTTCTTGATAAAAACTGTGATAATTGAGTGAACCTTCTCTCTAAGGCAGAATGTGATACTTTGACATTCTCCTTAGAAGGTTTTCTTGGACTAGCTCTATGGCCTTATGAAACTACTATGAAATTCACCTATCCTATCATAAAAAGTATTAGCCATGCCTCCATGGCTGTTAATATGCTTAATGAAGAACAAAAACAACATTGTCAAGCCATACTTGACATTCATGCTGCACTTGAGTGTCTGGTATTGTTACATCATAATGGATATCATAAGTTTAATAACATGTGTTCCTTCAATGTAAGTGATAATAGTAATTTTATTTCTAAAGAGTTAGATTATCTTAAAAATATCATTAATAAGGTCCAACAAGATGATTGATGTTTAGACTTGTTGGATTGGATAATTTCATGTTTACTCAATTTGATCTGGGTCAAAAAATATTTATAGGTGGATATTTACTGATGTTGGCACTTGCTGCTGTGTATGGCTGCCTTATTTTTTGCCCCCACCAGCATTAACAAGATAAGTAATATTATTTTTTCAAAAGGTATTTAAAAAGGAGGGGAGGCTGTAGGTATTCTGACCATGGAAATAGACAGGAAAGTGTGGGGATGATGATAACTGGCACCCTGAGTTCCACAATAGTAATGCCTAGCAGTTTCTCCCTGAAGCTATTAAGACAACTCTACAGGTGCACTCTCTAGTTTCTGTGGTAATGTCCTTAGGGAGAAAGGGATCTATGTTTGTAGTAACTGTACCTTATCTTGGTTAGCTATCACTTGGGGTTAAAATAACACTAGGTTAGAATGTAGTCATGGTAACAGGAGCTATGATATTTTGGGGTATACAATGTACAGCCGGGATGAGGAGTGGCCAGTTTTTTTTTTTTTTTTTCCTTTTCACTGTATGTCTCTTTCTTCTGTTTGCTTCTTTACAGGTTTCCTCACAAGATTTGTAACAGATCATGCTGGCCCTCAGAACAAAAGGTAAGTTTTGGTCATTTATCTGAATAAACTGGGACATCACTAAAGAAGAAAACAGAGGACTACAAAGGATTTGAAAATGTAATAAATGTAGGGTAGTATGTGTTCAATGATTACAATAAAAAGAAATAAAGCTAAGGTTCTGAATTTTTTTTTCTGCTGAATAACTACTCTGTCAACATTTTTTAGTTTTGTTTTCTCCATTTGAACGTCTCAACTGTGTCCCCTGCTATGTTAGGCTACAATAGTTTACATAATTAAATTATGCTAGGTAAAACTTATCTAAAGTGAAAGATGTATAACACACCAAGGAAGAGAGAGATTAAAGAGCAAAATAATATATATTAAAGAATAAAATATCTATATTAAAAATGCCCTTTTTCTTTGAAACAAAAATCTGAAACTCATTCTTATAGAGAAGTTCCCAGAAGATACAACAGAAGTAAATTAAATAATAATTATTAATTAAAATTTTTAAAAGGAAATTAAACTTACCAAGGAAGGTAAAGTTTCTATAGTTCTCTAACATCACATCTTTATATAAGTTTTTCTGAGCAGGCTGAAGGCATTCCCACTCCTCTTCAGTAAAATCAATGGCTATATCCCTGAATGTTAACAGTATCTGAAATAAAAACAGATAAATAAATAACACATTGACCACATGAACATTTGCACAGTTTGCAAGGTAATTGAAGTTGAAATGAGAGTTAATAAATTATCATGTAGGTGGTGAGTTGGAACACAATGATACTTTATCTACTTCTGCAGATAAACTGATTTAAGTTCAAAAAAGTATATATATTCTGCATTTATGAAACACAATGTAAAACTCAGGCATTACCACAAAAATATATATTTTGTGATTTTTTTATATAATGATCTAAACTATACATATTTTTCAGATGAGAAAATTATGGTAATTAAGAAAGGGAATCCTCAAATTTTAATTGTACAACCACTAATCAGAGATTTACTAAAGTGTAGAATCTTATTTGTTATTTCTCTAATGGAGCTGGCTATTCTGAATATGTAGTGAGATGTCTAGTAATTCCAATACCAATGGTATGACAGAATTTTTGAAATGTAACAAGGTAGGTAGACCACTTAATGGAAATATTTAACAGTGAATTCAAGTTCAAATATTTTATGGTATTTATGTATGTTATTAATATAAAGAATAGCAATAACAATCCTGTTTGGATTTTTCTTTTTATACTTTTAACAATTTATAACATACAAAATAATTTATATATTTATATAAAAACTTTGATTGATGTATATATTGTATGATGTTTATAATAGAATATACATATAGCTTTTCAAACAAATATAATTTTTTATTGGTTCTTTCTAGTTTTACCTGATAGTAAAATCAATTTTATGGCATTATGCAAGCAGAGGATATATCTTATCCTAATTAAAATCCTATTCTTGTTGGTAGCTATCATGGTAGGATATATATCTTTAATATTTCTATCCCCTTCCCTTTTATTTATTTATTTATTTATTGTTTACCATTGTGCAATCTACTGCTCATTGCTGGTTCCCACCAGAGTCAGTGCAGCCAGTTTCAACCAGACTCACTATCCAGTCTCAAGATTTCTCTGCACACTCATCATTTACTGTATTTGTAGGAACCAAGTGTCCTCCCTATAAATCACAAAGTATGCATACAGAAGAAAAAAAATCAGGTTCACTGAATATAAGTGAGGGAGCCTAGAAATGGATACCCACAATGGCAGACTTCACACCAGATGGTCAAAACTTGCTTCTCTTTACTGAATGTGTGTGGATTGGACAATGCTTATATAAGGGCTCTTGATGGGACACAGCTTATGTCTTCATATGTTCAATCTGAGCCTAGTGAGTTTTTGTAGTGACAGGAGATAACCTCAAATCCACAAATAAATGATGTCACAATTGTAGGGTCTTATCTGTACATTTAATTTTTATTTCTTTTGAAGCTCTGGGAATTGAAATCCAGTTCCTCAGGCTACAGCTATTTTAAGGCAAGGAATCATTGGAGAAGTAAAATCCAGCCAACCCAGAAAAAACATTTTATTTGTAGATTATACATGTAAATATATTATTTATGGATGGAAATAATACAGTGACAATCCTGTAAAATTTTAGTTAACATCTCTTGTATGGAGACATATTGAACATTAAAATTATATAAGGTCAAAAAATATTTTTTTTAGAATTTATATAAAAATATAAAAATTGAATTTTATAGCACAACACAAATTATCCACTATGTGAAAATTACCATTATGTGACTAAAATATTACTAATGAAGTATATGTATTTTTGGAATAGCACCATCAAACTATGTCAAGACTTCAGAAAATCGCAGTTCACTACCATATTTGAGCGTTATGCTTGTCCTGAGTTCAGGAAGATGAAGGACATGACCATTTCTTTATATGATACAGGTTAAAGATACATTTTTTTTACCAATATTTCTCCTAAGATATAAAAATATAGAGAGAAACTGCCCTGAGTGAGGGCAGGGAGATTCAACAAGAAAGTGTATGATGTGTGATTTTGTGTGTGTGTGTGTGTGTGTGTGTGTTTTCCCCAGATCCAAAGATTTGAGTCTATTATTTAAATTGATTAATGGAATATTCCTTATTTTATGGCATGTCCGTAGACCCAATGGCCTATCTATAACATTTTCCTTTAATTCCTAGGATGAAAGCCCCTTAAGAAAGTGGAATTGAAATAAAGATGAATTGTGTTGTTATGAATGATGTCATACACCTCTAATCCCAGGTAAAGGATTTGAAATTTTGATTCTTTAGGAATACTACTAAAGCACAAAAAATAGAAACAAGTGTCACTAAATGGAATGAATTCAAACTGAAAAGATTCTTCTCAGCAAAAGAAACAATCAGTGAGGCAAAAAGTGATACCAGAGAATGGGAGCAAATTTTTACCACATGCACATCAGATAGAACCCCTAATTTCCAGGATATATAAAGAACTTAAAAAACTTAATGCCAAAAAAGAAATTTCCCAATCACTAAATAAAATGGGCTAAGGAACTGAAGAGACACACTTCTTAGAAGATAATCAATCAATCAATCAATAAAAAATGTTCAACATGTCTAGCAATTAAAAAATTGCAAATCAAGACTACTCTAAAATTTAATCTTAGTTCAATAACAATGGCAGTTATTAAAAATACAAGCAAAAATATATGTTGGTGAGGATGTGGGGAAAAAGGCCCACTGTTACACAGTTGGTAGGACTCTAAGTTGGTGACACCAATGTGGACAAAGAATAAAGAGATTCCTTAGAAAACTTGGAAAGAAACCAAAATTGACCCAGCTATCCCACTCCTCAGCTTAGACCAACAAGAGCTAAAAACAGCATAATACAGTCACATATCCACATTAATGTTTATAGCAAAACAATTCACAATAGGTAAACTATAGAACCAACCTATATGCTCTTCAATAGATGAATAGATAAAATATGGTCTATGTACACAGTGAAATATTACTGAGCATTAAAAGAATAAAATTATGGAACTGGGAAGTAAATGGATGGAGTTGGAGAATATCATGTTAAGGCAAGTAAACCAATCCACTAAACCAAAGACTAATGTTTACTCTGCTAAGTGGATCCTGATCCACAATGAGGGAAGTGGGAGGGAGCATGGAAGAAATAAAGAAACTTTGAATAAGACAAAGGGGAGGGAGGTGATGGGAGATGGTATAAAGGTAAGTAAGATGGTAGAATGAGATGGAAATATTTTGTACACAAAGTAGTGTTACATGGGTTTTGTAATTATACTTTCTGTATAAGAGAAATAAAATTTTTTACTCCACTTGTGTACTATGAAGTGAAATGCATTCTTCTCTAATAGCAAGTTAAAAAAAAGTTAATTGATTTTTAAAAAATTAGGAAAGAGACTTGCCTTCCCCTAGATCTATATATAAATGTATATATGCATATATTCTATATATAACATGCATATATTTAATATATATAATTTATAAACAATTTTTCATATTTTAATCGATTTTTTAAATAAATGACAACAGAAACATTACAATTCTTATACCATGTATAGAGCACAATTTTTCATATCCCTGGTTGTATATAAAGTATGGTGATACCAATGTGTGTCTTCATACATGTACTTTTGATGATGAACTATATTACATTCCACCAATCTTGCTAATCCCCTGCCCCCTTTCTTTTCTTCTCACCTCTCTTCTTTATTGAGAATCCATGTATTTCTCTCATGCTCCCCTTCCCTACCCCATTATGAGTCAGTCTCTTTATATAAGACAAAACTTTTGAAATTTTTTTTTAATTGCCTAGCATCACATAGCATTATTTTCTCGAATTCTATCCATTTACCTGCAAATGCCAGATATCATTATACATCTAGAAAACTCAAAAAGCTCCACCAGAAAACATCTAGAACTAGTAAATAAATTTAGCAAAGTAACAGGATATAAAAGCAACACCCATAAATTAAAGGCATTTCTGTATATTAGTGAAAAATCTTCTGAGAAAGAAATGACGAGGGCTGGGGATGTGGCTCAATCGGTAGCATGCTCGCCTGGCATGCATGCAGCCTGGGTTCGATCCTCAGCACCACATACAAAGATGTTGTGTCCACCAAAAACTGAAAAATAAAAAAAAAAAGAAATGATGATAACTACCTCATTTACAATAACTTCAAAAAAATAAGATACTTGTAAAGCAAGTTAATGAAAGAGGTGAAAGATATAAAAAGAAAAACTACAGAACCCTAAAGAAAAAAAATCAAAAAAGACCTTAGAAGATGGAAAGATCTACCTTGCTCATGAATAGGCAGAATTAATATTATCAAAATGACCATGCTAACAAAAGCACTATACAAATTTACTGCAATTCTGATCAAAATTCCAATGGCATTCCTCATAGAAATAGAAAAAGCAACCATGAAATTTATCTGGAAAAATAAGAGACCAAGAATACCTAAAGCAATCCTTAGCAGGAAGAGTGAAGCAGGTGGCATCACTATAACAGAACTTAAACTAGACTGCAGACCAATGGTAAGAAAAACAGCATGGCATTGGCAAAAAAAAAAAAACAGACTGGAAGATGAATGGTACAGAATAGAGGACACAGAGACTAACCTACAAAATTACAATTATAATATATTAGACAAAGGTGCCAAAAACATGCACTGGAGAAAATATAGCCTCTTCAACAAACCACTATCTCTCACCATGCACAAAACTCAAAGTGTATTAAGAACCTAGGAATTAAACCAGAGACACTGCATCTAATAGAATAAAACACAGGCTCTAATTTTCATCATGTGGGATTAGGCCCCAATTTCCTTAATAAGACACCTATAGCACAACAATTAAAACAAATAATCAATAAATGGAATGGAATCAAACTAAAAAGTTTATTCTCAGCAAAAGAAACAATTTGTGAGGTGAAGAGAGAGCCTACATCCCAGAATGAATTTTTTACCCCTCACACATCAGATAGAGCTCTAATCTCTAAGGTACATAAAGAACTCAAAAAGCTGGGAAAATAATAATAATAATAATAATAATAATAATAATAATAATAATAATAACAACAACAAGAACAACAACCCAATCAAGAAATGGGCCAAGGATTTTAACAGAGAATTCTTAGAACAGAATATACAATCAATCAACATTTTTTCTATATATCTGATTGATTATGGTGCTCCCTTTACAGGGCCAAGTATAGTTCTGGTTCAGTTTCTAAGGAAGGGAGACATGAGCAAGAAATATTCTCAACTCTTCTTTATAAATTATCAAATACAATTTTCTATGTCATTTTCTAAACATAGCTGGCCATAGGAAATACAGGCTTGAAGCAGAGAACATTTTTATTAGAAACACAGTGTAAAGGAAAGACAAAAAATTATTTGCACCACATTGAACCATAAGAGAAATGGAACCTGGAATTCAGAAAAGAAAGATTCATACTTTTATACTTGGGAATGTGGATGACATGGATGCCTAAAGTGAAAAGGTTATTACAAGCTTTTGAAAAAAAAAAAAAATCATGTGAGTGGCAGATAATGGTTAACCAATTAGTATCTGCACAGTGTCTTCCAGGGGCTTTGTCAGCTGTGCACTACAGAACATACAGGTGTTCATAGCCTCCATGAAGAGCATTATTCTTCTGTGCCCTCTAAAATTATTCACATAGTACAGATGAAAAAAAACATGGGTATCTGGATACTAAATGGCAATTCAGCAGCCCACAAAAAACTACCCAGAGACAAAACTTATGAAATTTCTTCAAAGACCATCAATGTATTGTTAGCTCCTGACACAGGGATGTCAGTCTGGGGAAATATTATTTTCTCTCCATTTTGAAGAGAGTGCATTGAGAATACATTTCAGGGACAAGATAAATACTTTCTTTTTCATGTTAAGAAACTCTTCAGAAAACAGAGCTCACAAGACAGATTTCTTAGAAGGGTAAATGCCTAGAGATAACAACAAAAAAAATCTGTGGCCTTGAGTGACTCAGTAAGGAAATAAATCTAAAAGGCTTATTAGAAACTGAAAAGCACAAAAGTAACTATTTCTAAAAGTAAATATGTTCATTAGTTTCTATCTCCACAACATGTCATTAAGTAAATAACAAATTATGTATGAATATTTCTAGAATTGGCCAAATTTTATTCCATATGATATTATATTAAATCACAAAATCCAGACAATAGAATTTATGATTCACTGCCAAAAATATTACAGAAAGTTTTTTAAGGAGTGGATGTTTACTAAATATGTCATTTAACAATTTTATTACCATATGATTTTAAAGAAATTTATTCATTTTCCTGCAGCCATAGTGTAGAGAAATTTCTTATTTATTTTTCCTGTAGTAATTAAAAAAGATAAGCCCTAAAATCCACTTTAAATAACCTACCCTTACAATCATACAAGAAACCTATAATAAATGAAGAGTAAAGAAAAGAGTCAATTTTAAAGAATAAATTAAACCTTTCATTTTCTTGAAATCAATCTCTAGCTGCATTTTGGATCCTTTTCTCATCTTTCCAGCCAAAAGATATAAAGGACAGAAGTTTGAACTGCAAATTTATACTTGAGATATGTTTATTAACAATAAAAATTCAAAATTTTTAGAAATTTAAGAAATACAAAATAAAAACCCATCATGGGAACAATTAAGTAATATTGATGAACATTTAAAACAAATTAGTAATCATTAACTCAAAAAGAGTTTAAGTTAGTATCTATTTGTGGAAACTATTTTGCTATTGAATATACATGATACTCCCCATCACAGAGACTTACTGAAATTAGAGCAAATGTGATCATGATAACATATAAGTACGCAATGTTACTCACGCAAAAACTTGAAGCCCAAGGGCATGGCTCAATACAATATACATCTTGGAAGAGATAAATAATAATCTGTAGGAAAAATGGTCACTAGGGCCCGTCACATTTCATAATATATCCAGTTTAAAAAAGAGCATAAAATACTATATATAAACTTTACATAGTTGCCTTATGCAAGTGGTATTTCACATATGTACATTTTTAGAAACAAAATATGTAGAAGTTATGAGAAAATAAAAGTCACAAAAAGCACATAAAAGACTTAATTATGCATCCCATGTATAGATGATAAAACTCATCATTACAAAGGTGATAATTTTCCCCCAAATTAACCCACAATATATCTCACCAAAATTGCTATGCACAAATATGAATATATCACAGTGAAGTCTACTTTTATGTGTATTCTATAAAAAAATATTTTTTTAAAAAAAAAGTATGAATAAATATATGATAGAAGAAAGTAGGAGAATAGGGAAAAGGGAACTACTGGATACTTAAGGGGAGCAAATCATATTTCATGTTTTACAGTTATGTCAAAATAAACCTGAATCTTAAATACAACAATAATGCAATAATAAAAAAAAAAAAAAAAAAAAACAAGCTTTACGGACTGGGGATGTGGCTCAAGTGGTAGCGCGCTCGTCTGGCATGTGTGCAGCCCGGGTTCGATCCTCAGCACCACGAACAAACAAAGATGTTGTGTCCGCTGAAAAACTAAAAATAAATAAATAAATTCTCTCTCTCTCTCTCTCTCTCTCTCTCTCTCTCTCTCTCTCTCTCTCTCTCTCTCTCCTCTCTCTTTAAAACAAATCAAAACAAGCTTTACTTTAAATGAAGTAAGAAACCAAAGCATAAACTTTTAAAATTCATCTACAAAGTTATATGTAACTTTGGCCAAAAATCTTTTCAATTATAAGAGCAAAAAAAGAACTTATCATGACCTACTATGTATATATATTGTGAAATTATAATATTAAAATAATCTTCAAAGAATCATGATATAAATAAGAGCCCCATATGAATAAATATGTATGTAAAAACATTATGCTTTATTGCAATAGCAAATTTTAGATTAAAAAAAAAACATAACAAAAATAATCTCAGCAACTTAGATAGGACCTTTCTCAAAATAAATTTAAACCTGTTAACTCCAGAGAAGTGCGCCAAGGTAAGTTTAGAGTGGAAAGTAGAAGCTTTATTAAAGGACAGTAGAAAAGACTTCTTTCTTCCCAGAGGTAAAAGGGGACCCAAGATGTAGAATCCATGAAAGGTATTTTTTTTTTAATAAGGTCTTTTTTTAGCTTTTTTAAAGCTAAGGTCTTCCTTCAGCTATCCCGCATTCCTGTCACATTGCTGTCCTTAATTCTGTTATCTTGCACTTATGGAATGTAGGTGGGAAGGCCCAAAGAGTGGAGGACAGGTGGGCTGAAGGAGTAATCTGGGCAGGAAGGGCTTTTGGATTAGCATCTCCATGTTTGCTGTGAGCTGCTTCATTAAAATTTCCTTGGGATGGGCTCAGGGCCTTGGGGACATTTTCAATTCCCCTTTTCCTAGACTCCATTCTCAATATGGTGTTCATTCTTGATTTTACTGGATATTAGACCCAATTTACCTAACTACACTAAGTACCTATTAGTAAATCTGGCTTCACTACCAAGGATATGGCTAAGTAGTACAGTATCCCTCAGTTTATCTAACGTTAACAAAATAATAATAATGAAGAAAGTAAAAATAAAAGAATGTCAAAATGAAAATTAGCTAGCTCAAGAGGAAATTAGGTACCCCAAAATGACAGCTCCTCTCCTGCAGGAAAATGGCCCTTGGAGATTTGATTTTGATAATTATTCCACCTGTCAATCTCCAGCATCTGGGCTGCAGGAACACACCTGCCACATAGTATTTTCTGCAGAAGCTGAGGATGCCCTTTGAGCATAAGAAAGGCAGCAAAGAGTCTATGCCACTGACATGTTCCCTACCTGTTTGGCCAGTAGGACTGAGGACATAGTGGCCCAGTGGAGGAGTTAAGCCTGCAGACTCCAGAGACTGCCCAGAGTCCCAATCTGCTAGGTCCTGTTCTCAGCACAGCCAGTCTTGTGGTTCCAATAGTCTTTCTCCCCCAGCCTCCTTTGCTAGGCCAATGCACACTCACCATTGCCTGGTTTTCAGGAGTAGGGCTACTTGGGATCCTCAGTTCCTTCAAAGCAGAACAACCCGTGACCCTGAAGTGTAAGACTACAAATGGCAAAAAAGAAGGACTCAGGAGATAAGAAGTGAAAGCCCACCCTGCTCCCCACGGATGACACACAGGATTGGACAGTTTCCACAAAATGTTCTTGATTGAAAGGGGCTTCAGATCATGAACACTGAAACTTAGAGAAGTGAGCCCTTTTTAGGGAATATTATTCAATCAAGAAATGAATAAGGGCTAGAATCTCAGGTCGTTGAGTGCTGCTTTTTTTAATCTGAGAAATGTACCCCAGAGTCTCAGGCTGCTGTTATTTTAAGGCAAGGTTTTTTTCCATAAGTGGGAACTAACCCAAACAACAGAACATTTTCATTTAAACTCAGTTATAAGGTCATTTCAGTTTATTGATTATATATGCTTGTATATTATTCAGGAGTTAATATAAAATAATGACAATAACTATCAAATTTTATTTAATTTTTTTGATCTCTGCTGTTTGTAGGTGACAGATTGAACTTTGAACTGGGAAGAAACCCCCTAAAGTAAAAATGTCCAATAAAAACAACACAAAAGGGGCTGGGATTGTGGCTAAGTAGTAGAGTTCTCACCTACCATGTGCAAAACCCTGGGTTCAATCCTCAGTACCACATAAAAATAAATAAGTGAAATAAAGGTATTGTGTCCAGCTACAGATAAAAACAATACATAGAAAACAAAAGATACAAGGTGAGAAACCAGCCTCTACCTAAGAGCAAAGACTGTCCAAGGAAGAGGGCATGACCCTTGTCTTTGGAAAGACACCCAGAGCACTCCTAGGCATATACCCATCCTGCTGAGTTGTTTATCTACAAGTAACAGGAGACATCTGCTGTGCTTGGTGTCCCTGATTCAGTCAGACTAGGTGGGGATCCATAGCAACCCCTAGCAGCCAACAATCAGCATGAGACAGGGAAAATACCTGGGATTCCAGATGGCCCTTCCAGTAGTTTATGGTGGTTTATAACAATTTGGAAAATCATTTAGTTCAGCACAAACTCCCCTCAGGGCCTAAGCTAATCAGTTTAAATGAATCCCCATCTTGTACTAAACAATCACCCTTTCCAAACTTGTTCCCACCAGTGAATGTGCTAATCATGTTTTAGAGTTGTTTATGATTTTCCCAAGGTGTGTGATGATTTGCTAAGAGATGCTATGATGTATGTGGGGTACCTGGCTAACCCAAAGAGATATAAAACTGCTGCAAACCCCGGGCTCAGGGCCTCTAAGCCACCAGTTGCTGTGCATGTGGACTACTGAGCTAGCTCACAATAAACACCTCTTTGCTGCTTACATCAATCTTGGTCTCTGGAGGTCTTTTAGGGGTCCCAAATTTAAGCATAACAGTCACTTCTGAAACCCATGGGAAAAGAATACAGCACTCAAGTTCTCTAGGACTGCACTTTTACAGCACAAAAATTTGCAAAAGGGTGGTATCTTGAGAACTTACACAAATAACAGGATTTTGACAAGCATAACACAAAGGCAGGTAGTAGGTTAATGGTCTAAATGGTTCAGCACTTAGGGAATAAGTTTATATTACAACATCAGAATTTATGATGCACCACTAAAGTTTCAGAGTGAGTTGTTATTTGGTCAGGGAAAGCCAGAATTTATGAGTCATCACTAAAATTTCAGGGAGGGTTGTTATCTCATCAGGGAAAAACCAGACATGGGTGAGTTCAAGGCAATGGCAGGCATTTCAAGCAAGTTTACAAATCACAGTAATTTATAATGAAGCAGAAATTAACTTTTCGTGCCTGTGTGATGAGATGGCTCCAATGTTAAAAGGAAATTAGGCTGGATTTTTCACTTGCTATAGCCATAGCTTTTAAAGTATATATTTTATACTTTAACAAGTGTGAGCATTAAATTATTAATATTATTCAATACTAATTTTTTAAAAGACCAAGTAAAATAGAAAATAAGATATTTGTTATTAAATGCATAAAAATTTTGATTAATATATTGATAATATAAACATGGAAAATTTTGACAATTATAAAAAGACATTTAATATAATGGCTTCAATATTATAAGTCCCTCATGTTCAGTGGGTCAGTCCTTCAATGATTTTTTTCATTTTTTTAGGTCATTTTGAATTACACTTCTGCAAATGTCTGTTAAATATACAAATTTAAGATTTTGTATTTTGTAAAGTATAAAAATGGCAGATTTGAGCTCCTGTCAGGATTTTAAAACTTATAAGCCATGTGGGGCACTTTTTTTTTCATATTTGCACACAGTCCAATTCTAGAGAAGAATGAGTTGGAGATATAGTCTACTGTCCTGAGCAAAAGCGAAATTGCCTTAGGCTATTTCTAAAGATTTTAACTTTTCTAACGTTTCAGAATTTTTGGTAATTTGAAAAAAAATATTTATTTTAAGAAACAAATTGTTTGAAATTAATTATTTATCTTTCTGCATTATTTTTCACTTTCATTGATTTTTTTTAGAAGAACTAACAGAATAGAATTCCAAAAGTGTTCCATGTAAATTTAAAGGTATGTTTCTAATGATCAAAATAGGAAGCAGAAGCAAAACATCATCTAGTTTGATGGTTCTGCCTCAAACTAGAGAGTTACTTATTTATTTCTGCTATTATTCCCTAGGTTCATGAGGTTTCAGAAATCACCAACCAACAAAGAGAAAAGTCTTTTACGTTTGTTTCTCATAACCAATTCAAGCTAAAATACACAACTAGTATCACTGTATTTTCAGACCAAAGTGTGTTTCTAAATAATAAAAATATGTATACATAAATATATAAAAAAATAAATAATAAAATATTATATTAGATAGATTTTTTTTTTTTTGGATAATCATCTTGTACGTATTTCTCTTTAGACACAGTTCTGGGAACAAAGTATCACAAATAAGACATGGATCCTACTTTGCTACACAGAGTAATTAAGGCACATACAAAGAGCTTGGTATAAAACTTGGCATAGAGATATAAATAACTAGAGAACACCATAAAAATTATACCTAAATGCTAAGCAGCAAATTCATAGTCTTTAAGTACAGAAGAGACAAGTTATTATAGCAAATTTTATAACTCAGTTTCTGCTAATATACAGAGATATAGATATTTATTAAGAGATGCTTTTATGCATATTTTTGGTTTAAAAAGGGAAAGATCAAATAATGTAGGTGATTTAAACATGAGCAATAATATTTTTCTGCATTCAGTATCTTTTTCTCAGATATATGAATTATAATTAATTCCAACCAGTAAAATGCAGAAATAGTTTAAAGATTATTCACTATGATTAAAACTACTTAATAAGAGAACCAAGACTCCCATTCCTGTCCAAATGTTTATTTCTGACAAAAAAACACTGCTTATTTTGAACCATTTCTGTAGATATTATTTTTTTTTGCAATAAATATTTTGGTAAATTTTTGCATATTACTTAATATATTTATGCTTCACATTTTCTCTTTTGTCCTATTTTACTACCTATATTCTGAAAGAAAAAAAATTCTAACTCCTAAACTCCCTTGATATTTGAGATATCTTTTAATTTTTAAGTTTATATCATTTCTATAATGAATACTGTGCTTTCAGTAAATAATGACTATTATTATGCACCTGGCTCATTTACAAGAGTTTTGTTGTGTTCTTTGGTTTTATTTACAGTGAAGTTAACAAAAAAGGTTAATGTTGAGCCAAAACACAAAGAAAAGACCACCAACTCCAATTTTAAATCAAGTTAAATCAAGATTGTATTGTGTACACAAAAGCTGGTCAGGACTGTCTCTTACAAGATCCCATGCTTGAGATCATCCCCCTGATCTTGAGGAAAAAGTTTTTACAGCACAAAAAGTTACAAAGGAGGTGGGTGTCTAGGGTACTTACATCTAACAAGATTTTGACAAGCATAATACAAAGGCAGATAGCAGGTTAAGGATCTACATGGCTCAACATTTCAAGATAGGGAATAAATTCAGCTCCAGACATTAGAATTTATGAGCTGCCACTGAGATTTAGAGAGAATTGTTATTTGGTCAGCAGGAGCCAGGATTTATGAGGCACCAGTAAGGTTTTAGAGAGGGTTGTTATCTGGTAATGGGTAGATAAATTCAGAACACACATAGAAATTCCAAGCAAGTTTAAAACATCAAAATATTGTCAGGCCAAGGAGAAATTTTAGTTTTCTTACAGAAAGCAGAAGCAAACTTTTTACCTCTAAAAGCTCTAAGAGAAGATTTTATTTTTTGTATTTTCTCACATCTAATGGCTTCTGGCATTCTTTGGTTGGAAACCATAAATGCTTCTCTTCTGGGTCTATGGGGCTTCCAAAACAAATTATATATATATTAGACAGATAGATAGATAGATAGGTATAGATAAGCCCTTCTCATGGGAAAGATGTTTCTAACATAGCAAGTAACTACCCTTTAACGCCACAGGGTCTGACAACCATATTATAGGATATGAAAATCCCTCCAATATGCTTGTTCTTCCAATCATTTTTTGCAAAGATTGACAAAAGTCAATTCATTGCATAGAATGATTGAGGTAGATCTCTGCTCTGCATTAAAGAACAGGTGGTAAAAGAGGCCCCAAAGTGAGTTTAGGACAGGGCTTTACATGACATAGCTGACAAAATCCTAAAAATAGGAGAAAACATAAATTCAGAGAGAACCATACCCACATAACCTCATTTGACAGAATCAAATTCATAAGAAGAACAAAGGAAAGAGGCAAATCTAAAGGGATTTAATTATATTTTCTTTTTCAAAATTGGTATAAATATCTCCCACAATTATAGAGTTCTGGATCTCCTCAGTTACTACTTTATCATTACCTTTAACCTACAATGCATGAGGCATAATGAATTTACCCTCCTACTCTTGTACTTATCACTTATTTTTTTCTATAAAAATGTATATGTATACAAATATATTTTTCCCACATTTCCAAGATCCTACCCTGAAAATTTCTGTGATATCACTTCCCTGAAATGCATTTTCATTATTTCATGTCAGTTCATCTAAGTATTCCATATCATCTGTTGGAAAAGATGAGACAACTCTAAGGCCCTTCTTATTTGACTATTTATAAACTATAATTAAAGGTCAACCTCAGTACCTCCACAGAACTTAAGTCTCATTCACCTTTCTCATTCATACTGCTTTATTTTTTAAGTAGGTAGCAGAAATTTTATTTTGAAGAAGAGTAAGTGATTTAAAGCCATTCAGTGTACTTTAGAGGATCCCAAAAATTTACGGTTGTGGTTCTTAAACAACCTTATCACTGAAAGATCTGGATTACACTCCAGGTTGGACACTGATACTATGCTTCCATGGAAAACAGTTTTTTGGTTGTGAATATTGTCCTTTCACTTTCCCCTATTGTCTTGGAAATGGTGAGGATTGTGTGAATTTTTAGAATCATTATTTTGAACATAATTACCATGGACCCATTTGATAATAGGAGACATCCATACTCTGAAAAAAAAAAAAAGAAGACCCTTCACCAAGCCCTAAAAAAGTGATAAAATAATCTCTGGAAAAAACAGTCATCCATTAGATTATTTTTTAAAAATACTAAGAATAAGTTTAGTTAGTAATACATTACTGTACTAGGAAAAGTGATATAAATGCAATTTTAATTTTTAAAGTTGTTTCTGATTACTATAAAGAGAGTATAAAAAGCTAGGTACATGTGCTGGAGTTGTGTCTCCGTGGTAGACTACTTCACTAGCATGTGCAAACCACTGAGTTTGATTCTCAAAAATAGATATAAAGAAATTTCTTATTTTTTTGGTTTTGTTGTTTAAATACATGACAGCAGAATGCATCGCAATTCTTATTACACATATAGAACAATTTTCATACCTCTGTTTGTATATAAAGTATGTTCACATCAATTCCTGTCTTCATATATGTACTTTAGATAATAATGTCTATCACATTCTACAATTCTTGCTAATCTTTACACAACACTCCTACACTGGCTACTTCACATAAGCTTGCCTCAGGGATTTAATGCATTAATCAAATAGATTTTCTGCAGCCTATTCAGTGCTGTTGGAATGGCTATTATAAAAATCTAAAACTGTCTTGTATGGTGGCATATGCCTGAAATTCTAGAATCTATGAAAAATGATGAAGGAGAATTGTTAGTTCAAAGACAGCCTCATTAACATAATGAAGCTAAAATCAACTTAGTGAGAACCTGTCTCAAAATATAACATAAAAAGGAATGTGGATGTGTCTCAGTGGTATGCACCCCTGGGTTCAATACTCAGCACCAAACCATACAAAACCAAGCAAATATCTCATAATGAATACAGATTTCAGGGTACACAAATACATAAAAATGTTGGTGACAATTACATTTAATAAATATATGGTTATAAAAGTGTTAAGGTTCTTTAAATGACCAAAATAAAAATGCCACATAATCCACTAGTAATAATTTGGCATAGGAGTGCAATGTTATATATTCCAGTACTCCCAGTGGCTTAGGAGGAAAGAGGTAGAAAACTAGGGGTTTATTCTCAAGTTAAAGACCAGCCTCAAGAACTTGGCAAGGTCCTAAGAAACTCAGTAAAACCCTCTCTCAAAAATAAATAAATAAATAAAAGTGTTGGAGACTGGGTATGTAGCACACTGGTAAAGTGCCCTGGGGTAATCTCCAGTATTTAAATAAATCAAAAGATATAAATAATAATTCTTGGTAAAAAAAAATGTCATAGAATCCACTAATAATAACTCTGGATATATATGTAAAGGAATTGGAATTCTTTTGCTAAATATATTGCCACAGGTCTATTTTTATTGCATCTTTATTCACAGTATCTAATAAAAGGAAACATATGAAGTACCTTTTAGATAGAAAATGCCTTCCACCTGCAAAGCATCCAATTAGTCCATCCCTTCAGATGCTACACACTTAAAATTCAAACTGGTCGCTAGAAGGAAAGACTCAGATAGTGGTGTTTTCTAAATACTCCAAAAATTGGAATCTCTGGGAACCTTGTTTCAGATATTCTAAAACTCAGAACTAGGTCATATGGGAGGTCAGAATGAGAACACAACACACAATAAATTCTTCAATGGGAAATCTTAACTCAGACCCTGTCATAACAGAAAGCAGTGTTGGAGACAAAAAATAGATTTTGTTTCACTGATTTGTGGGTTATGAATTCAAGTAAAACATATATTAGAAAAAAAGTTAAGGCTACTGGTTAAAATCTATGTAAACTAGGTATTAAAAATGTAACAGGGGCTGGGTGTGTTGGTGCAAGCCTGTAATCCCAGTTGCTGAAGAGGCTGAGGAAGAAGTATCAAAAGTTAAAAGCCACCCTTAGCAAAAGTGTGGTGCTAAGAAACTCATTGAGATCCTGTCTATAAATAAAGTAAAAAAAAAATAACCCTGGGGATGGGTCTTAGCAATCAAGTATTCCAAAGTTAAATCTCCAATATCCCCCATAAAAAAAGTACCAGGGGACTGGGGTTGGGGCACAGTGGTAGCACACTTGTCTGGCACATGTGAGGCACTAGGTTCAATTCTCAGCTCCCCATATAAGCAAATAAAATATAGGTCTATCAACATCTAAAAATATTATATATATAATGTACCAAGTTATTGAAATGGACTTTAATCTAATTAATTTGCTGTGTACTTTAGCCCTTAAGATTGAAGTTGGCCAGACATGGTGGTGCATGCCTGTAATATCAGCTGTTTCCAAGACTGAGACATAAGGATCATGAATTCAAAACCAGTCTCAGCAATGGTGAGGCACTAAGCAACTCAGTGAAACCCTGTCTCTAAGTAAAATACAAAATAAGGGTAGGAATGTGGCTCAGTGGTAGAGTGCCTCTAACTTCAATCCCTGGTCTCCCCCAAAAAATTAATGGGGCTGAGTAAGTAGCTCAGCTTGTAGAGTGCTTGCCTGCTAAGCATGAGACCCTGGGGTCAATCCCCAGGACAGAGAGAGAGAGAGAGAGAGAGAGAGAGAGAGAGAGAGAGAGAGAGAGATTGAACTTGCATGTAATTTAAATTCAAGTTACTTGCACTTTTATTTTTTCCTACCACACCAGAAGAAAAGAGTTTCCTGAAATGTTTGGAATGTTTCTGTGGATTATTTATTTATTTACTTATTTTTATGTGCTGCTGAAGATCCAACCCAGGACCTTTCATGTGCTAGGTGAGTGCTCTATTGCTGAGCCACAACCCCAGCCCCTTCTGTGGGTTTTTTTTTTAATAAAATAGTGTGACCATAAATAAGTAAAAAAAAAAATTAATTAATTAATAAGTAAATAAACCCTTAATTGATGACTCATTACAGTTTTAAAATTTCTTAATTGGGACACATAAACCTCATTTAGGAGAGATTCATTCTTTTTAATGTCACCTAATTTTATTCTGCTTTCTTCTCGTGTAAAAATCTCAGAATGATAAATTAAAATCTTTTAAAAATACCCTTCAGTTCCTGTAGAAATACATAAATGATGCATCCATTTGAAATAAAACATCAGAAAATAATGATTGATAATGCTGAAAGTGGAGTTTTGAGATGAGCCAAAATTTCTCAGCTTTCCAATTGCATCTGGGTGCTTGTCTCATAAATTTTGAAAAAAAAATCTAAGAAATGGAACTCCCACCATGTGGTAAGAGGAATGATACCAGAAAAAAAAAAAAAACTCATTTTTTTGTACCATCTTAGAAGTTTACTAATGTTTTTGGGCATAACATGGAGCATAATGCATTTAGAATAGGCTTTGGAAAAGGCATCCTGACTACTACCATATGGGTTCACTTTTATTCCTTTGGTGACCAATCCTTTTTTCTTCAAATTCAATCAGGAATCACCCCTGGACAAAGGACTTTGTTGAAGGTGTTCCCACAAATGGGCTACCAGGTCTTCTACATTTGAAATAGGCTTTAATGGTGCTCATTAACATATCTTTCAGTTAGCTTCCAGGTGTGGTTGAGTGAGGCCCATTATCCTGATTACATGGTCATTATATCTATTCTATTTTATACTTATTCACTGTGAACAGAAAATTCTAGTTTTGGATATGTGAACAGAGAGCTAGAAAACTAGGGATTTATTCTGAGACCTATGGAGAGCTACACTGAAGTTCTGGATTTCAGATTTTTGTTCTGGATTTGAGATACTGCTTCTTCTACATTCAAAAATCTCAGGACTCATGAAGAGAATGAGTTAAAAGCCAGCATCATCAAATTCCTTAGGCCCTAAGAAATTCAAAGGGACCCTGTATCTAAATAAAAATATAAAAAAAGGGGTGGGAATGTGAATCAGTGGATGAATGCCTCTGGGTTGAATTTCTGGTACCAAAAAGAAAACAACACACAAACACACACACACACAAAAAAAATAAATAAATAAATAAATAAATAAAATGAACAAACAAACTCTCATGAGTAACAAACCCTAAAATCAACAGCCTCTCTCATGCATAAGTACAACAAATGCATTTGGGGTTCTCTCCTGATAATTATCTCAGTTTTCACTATGCAATCTGGAGATATGCTGGACTCATGGCTTTTAAGCCACCTTGCTACCCAGTCTCAAAATAGCAAGGCACACTTACCATTTTCTGGCTTTCAGGGTTCTTAGTGTTCTCCCTGTGATTTGTTTTCAGATTCTGCATAACACAGACACCTGGGCTCTGGATCCAGGACAGAAAGCCTACAAAAAAATTGAAAAAATGGCAGGCTTCAGACAGGAAGGGAATTGAAGATTATGGAAGCACCCTCCCTCATCACCAGCTGTGTGAGGATTGGACAGTTCTCACCTAAGAGACTGATTGGTCAAGGTTTCAGGCACTGCCTCCAACCTGAGCCAAGTGGGCACAGAATGAAAGTCTGAATGACAGGCTGTTCCATTGTCATTGTTAAAAGACTACAGATCAGGCCTGAGAATATAGCTTAATCAGTAGAGTGCTTGTTTTGCTTATATAAGGCCATGAATTCAATCCCCTGCACTACACACATACACTCCTGCCAAAAAAAATAAAAGTATAGGACTTTGGGGACTAGGGTTATGGATCAGTGGTAGAGTGCTTCCCAAGCATGCATGAGGTACTAAATTGAACACAGAGCACCACATTCAAAAGCCAACAAGCAAACAAACTTCTAATGGTATTGTGCACGTCTATAACAAAAAATATTCAGGAAAAAATAAAGACTGTGTATTGGACTTGTGCACCCTCACTACAGAACTCAAACACTTTTAATATGTGTCTTCAGACAGTGTCTAAAATTCTCTGTGATGGCTTTTCAAGTAACTTATATTACAGGTATGTTTCACAAACCTGAAATTCTCCCCACATCAATTATTATTATTATTATTATTATTATTATTATTATTATTATTATTATTATCATCATCATCATCATCATTATTATTTCAGGGTCTGTGAATGCGGTTATTTTAAGGCAAAGTTTTCTTCCAATACTAGGACCTATCCCAGAGGGAAGTGCATTGACATTTATAACTGTTTATAAGTTTACAGCAATTTGTGTATAAATATGTCTATATTTTTATTTATGAAATTGATGTCACAATTTCTTTAATTTTTTTAACTTCTCTGTTCTTTATCTCATAAAAAAACAGTTTGAGCTTTAAACTCATTATCAATGTCCCCATATCCCTTCTCCCCAAAAAAGTGACTCACAGGTATAATTCAAATTATTGAGTCTCATAAATTTTGGATCCTTTATTTTAACTAGAGAAGTCTATAGATTTTCTTTTTATTTTCACCCTTAAATGAATCCCAATTTTCATAGCTTTCTTGTTGTGTAACTGATCTCTAATATTCTGCATACTTTACCCCCAAATCTGATCACTTTGGACTATTGATGTTTTGATGGAGGGGATCTCAAAGTGGTCATGCACAAGGCAGAAAATGGATATAGTAAGATGTAAGACTGGGGATTACTGAGTATGTAGATTTTTGCATTACAAAATAAGTATTGGTGGAGTATATCGAAGTGGGGAGAAAAAGAGCAATGAAAAAAATAGAAAAACTTGAGCGGTAGACAGGTTCATATGATACAAGTCTACAATGATTGTATGAATGGAGAGGAATAATGTTCTTGGAAGCAGCAATAAAATTTGGGGAGAAAGAAAAAGGTAATTTATTGCACAGTTCCCAATTGAGAGAGCCAGGTGAATGGGTTCTGTGTTCAACTCTTCCCACCTAGGAGTGGAATTTATAGTTCATAGGGTATGTCTCAGTAAGCAGTAAAACACCATTTCCATGAACCTTTACACTTTTCATGGCTACAAGCTGAGTTTGACAATTCCAGTCACATTACATCTTCAAACTTGTTAGTTATTCATTAATTAAATAATTCATTCTATTATTTATTTGTTCCTTTATTAATTCACTTTTTCTTTAGTTGTCATTGTTTTCACATTACTGGTGATTATATAATTGCATAAATATTCTGAATTTTAACTTTTTCTTAAATATTGTTTTATGTGTTTATTCATATATTTACTTTTCATTTAAATGTTTTTTCCTTGGCCAAGCCTGATTTATATTAGAACTAAATCTTTGTTTTTGAAGACTAGATAAAATCACATTATTCCAAATAACTCAAGGATCTATCATCTTGGCAGAACCCTAATCACCCACTAAAGTTGAGTCTGGGTCAAATAAAAGCTGTGTCAAAACTCCTTTTTTCTTATACAAACCTTAATAAAGAATTCATCTCTCACTTTTATATGTTGGAGAGCAGACTAACTTTCCAAAGCAGCAGTTAATTACCTAGATGTGTTTTCCAACTAGCTCACTATTATTTTTAAATTATTTACATCCTTGACACTAAGAATATCTCTGATTACTTTTTTTTAATTTTGCAATCTCTCTCTCTCTCTCTTTCTCTCTTTCGCACGCTCTCTCTGTCTCTCTCATATTAAAAATTGAAATCAGATATTCTTTTTTTTTTTTTTTTTTGCTAGTAAACACTCTCAGCCTTTAATAAAATATTCTATAAAGAAAAAGGGTTTGCTGATTTTCTTACAGCCTCACTAAGTTGCTGAGGCTGGCTGACTTTAATGTTTTAGAATATAAATTTATACATGTTAGCATTATATATATATATATATATATATATATATATATATATATATATATATATATATACCATTGTGTGTGTGTGTCTGTGTGTGTATCATTGAATACTCACCAGTTGTATATAAACAATAACAATAAAGCAAAAGTGAATGAAAAAAATGGAATGAATGAATACATAAATAAATAAATAAAACAGATGAAAAGTACAAAGATTTTATGTGACTGAAATTGTCAAATGTTGATGGTGGCCACACAAATTTTTAAAGCCACTTGGAAATGGTTTATACTACCTACTTAAAAATACTCTGTGAATTATGAATTCCACTCCAAAATGGGAAGTAATAAACACATAATCCATTCATCTGACTCTTTCTTTTAAACAGAGTTACCTTCTTCTTTTGCTTCTACCTTATTTCTGCTTCCAAAAAACTACCTTTTACCCTCATGCTACTATTAATCCACAACTAGACTTTTTAAATCTGAACCCTTGAGCTTGTCATTATTTCCCTCTTTCCTTCACAGCACTTTTTTTCTCTACCCCTGTATACTCCACCAATACTTTTTCATGAATACTCACTACTACATACTCAGCATCCACCAATCTCACACCTGACTCATCCCAATTCTTCCTTTTCCATGGATCACTTGAGATCTCCTCCACTCAGATATCAATAGTCCTGAGTAAGGTCAGGTTAGGGTGTTATATATGCAGGATTTAGAAGTCATTTACATAAAAATAAGCCTATAAAAAGTGGGATGTATTTTAGCTGAGGTTAAAAAGAAAATCTATAGACTGCACTGTTAAACTGAAGTGTCTAAAATTCACTAATCTCAATAATTTGGAAAAAGAAATTCTATAAAAAGAGTAAAGAAAAGAACATAATACATAAAGTGACAAATTTGAAGACACACCAAGTATATATATATATATATATATATATATATATATATATATATATATATATATATATATAAAGAGTGTCATATATTGGTGCTTTCAAAAGACAAATTAATTTGAAATAAATGTGTGCCGCAGCCCGGCTGGCTGGGCAAAATAACCGGGGGGTGACGAACGACTTGTGTACGTTGATACAGCAGGAGTGGAAGCCCTTTATTGGAGGACAACAGAGGTATTTATACATTATACACAGCTTATCTAATTAGCATAAACTAGATACATCAGTCAACCAATAAGGAATCTCCACACTTAATTGCTCGCTTTTGTTACTTCACAAACCACTCCCTCTGGCATTTTGCCAGGCGCCATCCAGATTTGTTTATAGACTCTAACAAATGTGGTTAATATGAGATGTAGTAATCATTTATTAATTATATATAATGGTAGTATATATGTATATGTATAAAATGCATTGCATATAATTATGAGTATATGTTGCAAGAAATGAACTCTTTTAAATTTTGCTCAAACACTAGAAATACCTAAATCTGGGTTTATGTATTACCAATTATTCAGAATACATTTTATACTTTATAAAGTTTATCACTGACCAACAGACTATTTTTTTTCAATTTTTAAAAGGAGTAGTATTTATTTCCAATTGGAAAATAATGCCATCATTTATTTTTCATTTTAATTACTTTTTAATTATATAACAGCAGAATTCATTACAATTCTTATTAAACATATAGAACACAATTTTTAATTTCTCTGGTTTTATACATATTTACAAGAATTCACTTCTTTATACATGTACTTTATATAATAATATACATCATATTCCACCATCGTTTTTTTAATAAAGTTTTTTTTTTTTTGAGAGAGAGAGAATCTTTTTTTTTGTAGACAGACACAACACAATGCCTTTATTTTTATGTGGTGCTGAGAATTGAACTCAAGTCCCACCCATGCTAAGTGAGCACTCTACCATTAAGCCAGAATCCCAGCCCTCCACCATCATTTTTAACCCCAATAACCCTCCCCTCCCAACCCCCAACAGGTCATTTTGATGCACACTGAAGTATGCTATGAAGTTATAGAAAAGAGTATATACCTTATAATAATATGAACAGATAAACTTTTGTAACTAATACATAGCTTAATAATAATAATAATAATAATAATAATAATAATAATAATAATAATAAACTTTCCATTTAGAAAAAAATAAAGTATACATCTGGTACTACTGACATCTTTCCCAAAAGAAAAAAAAAAGGTTATTTGTGGGGAAAATGATATTCTATGCTTTCTGAATATCAAGAATAAATTATTTTCAGAAATAATATATATATTTCAATATAAAAATAAAATAGAACAAGTTTCCATGGCACACACCTCTAATCCCATTGGATTGGGAGGCTAAGGCAAGATAATCCTGAGTTCAAAACCAGTCTCAGAAACTTAGCAAAGCCCTAAGCAACTATGTGTGACCCAGTCTCTGTGTGCCCCTGATTTAAATTTCCAGTAAGAAACAACAACAACCAAAAGAATACAGAGTATTGATGAGGACACAAAACAAATTCTCATGAAGTAAAGATGGAGTAGAAATTGCTGTTATTTCTTCATGAAAACTGTTTATGTATATATGAAGTACTCCTCACCAAGCAGCATAAACCTGTAGAAATTATAGTATGTGTGTACCATGACAGTGTACAGTTACATGATAGCATAAGGCTAGAGCTGTACTTGTCAACACAGTGAAAATATGAGGCCTTGGAGGAAAGAGGAGGTACATTCAAAAACAAATAAATAAAAATAATAAAGCTTGAGAAAAATTGATATAGAGCCCAGAAAGATTTTTGACTTAGTTAGAGTACAAAATACCACATAAAAGTATTATACTGAAGTTACATCTGTTAAATACATTACATGTATAATAGCTTTCAAGGAAAATATGTAGAACTTATCACAAACTAAATAAAAATTACAAAACACATAAAATACCATGTGTGTAAATAAAACTAATCATTACAAAGACAATTATGTTAACTCAATTTAATATATAATATTTTCCCTTCAAAATTTTAGCATGTTTTTTTTAAATAAAATAAGAGAGCTGGATGTGGTGGTGCATAATTGTAATCCCAGCATGTTGGGAGGCTGAGACAGGTGTATTGTGAGCTCAAAGCCAGCATCAGCAAAAGTGAGACCCTAAGCAACTAAGTGAGACACCATCTCTAAATGTCATACAAAATAGGTCTGGGGATGTTGCTCAATGGCTAAGTTCCCCTTAGCTGAATTCCCAGTACCAAATAAAAGAAAAGTCCAAACCAAAAAAATCATCTTGGAAATAAAATATGTAAAATACCTCAAAACCTTTAATGAAAAACAAATAATATTGTTATTTTTATGTGATTCATTTAATTATATTGCAATAATACAGAAGAATAAATCATAACATGAATCAAATCTGAAACCATATGTATATGAATAGTATTGTTAAGAGCAATAGAAAGGCATATGTAAAACCAACCATATGAAAAATAACATTAGATTGAACGAATGAATCTATCCAACCTAAAGTTAGAATTGGGACCTAGTGGCAAGGTTCACTGTAAGAGTGTGTGTGCAGAATGTGCAAGGTAGTCAGTTCCAACCTTAACAACACTACAAAAGGCAAATGTTAAGAGAGAATGATGTAGAAAATAAAGCAGAATATTAAAATGAGACACTCTCTCTCCATCTATAGATACATTTAAGAAAAAAAACTGCTATGAGTGTCTCTTTGGCAAAATTATAATGAGTAGAGAGATTTATATACACTGGATATTAGACCTGTCTTGAGCAATGTACTACATTTGAGACCCATGAGAGATCACAGTGATGGAGTGCAGGCTCAGGCAAGGCCAGAAGGACCAGGACCAAGAACACAGGACTTGTTGTTATATATCCACTGCCCACTCTGCTCGGTGCTTTACCTGGGCGAAGGAGGGTAGCATGACCAAGTTATTGCAATCTTTTCCACTGAGTGAGAACTGTAAGGGTCACTGCCTTTGACTGACACTTGGCACCACCCATGTGCTCTCTCTAGAGGAGATAGGTTCCAGAAGGGAAGACCATGGCTTTTCCAGGAGTGGGAGATAAAAAAGAGAAAGAGAGGGAATGGAGTGAGAAATCTCAAGATGGAAAGACCAGATAATCTCAATTCCCTGTTCAGAAAAGAAACCTGGCCTCTGACCTAAGCACACAGGATAGAATGAAGCAATATTTAATCACAAGACACATTTGAGTGAGGAAATTAGGCAAATAAGAAAAGATTTCCTTACTTCGCTCCCAGAGCCCCCCTCCCACCTCCCACCCCCTCTTTTATTCAGCAAGACAATGAGGTGACATGAAAAGGTTCCCAGAGACAGGACACATGTCAAGGTAAATGTGGAGATGAGGGGAGTGCAGATTATGAAATTCAAACAGCCCCTTAGGGCCCGCCCACCCTATTTTTTGCATTTCTCATTGGCTGGGAAACGGGAGGGAGTGTTGCTGGGGTCCTAACAGGCAACTCCTACATGCTCCTGGCCCTGCAGCTGGCATGCTGGGAGGGGGACCCCCCTGTGCTGGGGGTGATGTTCATTCGAGGGCACAGTCAGGCTGGAGTCAGGTCCCTGAACCGCAGGACTAGGGCTCAGGATGGGGGAGGGGGTGTCTCCAGCTGGGATGTCTGGGGACTCAGCTTCCCACAGACTGCCATGTGGCAGGGCGGCAGGGCACCTGAGCAGGACAGAATGAATGGCCCCCCAAGGAGAAGCCCCCATCTCAAGTCCTCAGAGGGCCCTGTCCTAGTCCCTGAAGAGTTAATAGCCCCAGTGCCAGGATCAATTAGAGAATGGCAGAGTGAAGACTGCCCGGGACCCCATGTATGAGTGACCTCAAAAGTATGTCCCTTCCCCTTCCTGTGCCTCAGTTGCCTCACGTTCCGAATAGGAAAGTGTGCTCATGGCATTCCCATGGGACCATGAGGTCGTCAATGTACAGCAGTTAGCTGAGTCCCTGGAACACAGTGAGGCTTGGTAAACGTCAGTGATCTGCTCCATTCCCTAAATGCACAGATGAGGCCCAGAGAGGGCTGGTGGAGCTCCCCAAGTCACACAGATTAACAGCAGAAACAGGACTTGACTGGAGCTTCAGGCTGTCCAGCAGAGACTTAGGGGAAGGATGGGTGGAGGCCAGGACCTGGCCCTGCCCCCCTCCCCTCTGGGAATGGTGCATGGCAAGAAGGTAGGAGGAACCTCTGAAGCCACTGCTCCCTGGGGCTGGGGGGAACCAGAGCCAGATCCTGGTAGGGCCTCCCCAGGGCTTGGGCAGGGGCAGCTGTCCAGAACTGTCTGTCCGTGGAGGGGGCAGGGAGGCTGCCACTAGGAGCACGCAGTGTGCCAGTCCCTGGGGCCAGGCTGGCTCAGCCTGCTGGCTCCATCCAGAGCTCGCCCCAAGGGATGCTGGGGGAGGCAGCCAGGATCAGAGCCACCAGCTGTGCGCTCCCCTCCCCCAGCAACATGGGACTAAAGTGGGTCAAGGAGGAAGGAGGGGGCCCAGGAGGGCTGGGGGAGGGGCCCAATGAGCTCAAGAAGGCACCCACGGGGAGGGGACCAGGGGAGGATTCCTGCAAAGGCAAGCCCATGTGTGGGGTGGGCCTGGGGTCGGGGAGAGCAGCGAGGTGCTATGACTTTGGTCCTCAAAACCGCCTCAGAATTAAGTCCAGAGAGGCCTCAGTCCTGGCTCCTGCCCCAGAAGGCCAGTGCTTGCCTCTCCTCATCCCCAACCCTTCAGCCTCTTCCAGAGCCCACAGGCATGACTGGCCCCAGCACAGGGGTCTCTGAGGAGCATCTCAGACCATGGCTCTCTGGCTCAGACATGGAGGGGGGCCTGGCTGGAACCCCGCTGCCCAGCCAGAAGGTGGGTTCTGAGAAATGTTTTGAGACGAGGTCCAGCCAAACCCCAGGCTCAGTGGGACAACAGCCATGCCAGGCTAAGTCAGGTCCTGTCACCAGGGAGAAAGGTTAGAGTAGGCTCTTGTCGCCCCCAGAGGAACCCCTGGGGAGCCTGGGTGCAAAATGAAAGGGAGGCAGACAGGAAATGCCAAAGAGGGCTGCTTCCCAGCTGGCGGGAAGTCAGGCCCCAGACCCCCAGAGGAAGGGACTGGGGATCACAGTTTGATCTAAGGAGACACGGGCTGGTGGTCAGCCTCCACCCCTGGCTGGCCCTGATCCAGTCATCGGCCTGTCTCCCAGCTCCCCGCTCCTCCACCCAGCATGGCCCCCCCAAAAAAAGAAACAACACCTAGGCAACTCGATATAGTCCAGAAACCTCCAGGGTCCCTGGGTTCCAGGAAGCCAGCAAAGGAGCAGGCGGAGGGCAGAGAATGCAGAGGGTCGACTCAGTGGCTGATTAGCGAGACTTCAGGAGGGAGAAGGGCTGGAGCTCAGAGCCCCTCAGCTAGCACGGGTGCCCCACGAAGGGCAGCCTGAGAAAGCAGGCTCGGGAGGGGCACACACCCACCCGTTCTGCAGAGATGTCACAGTGAAAATGATGCAGACTTACAGGCCAGGCCCAGGGCCAGAGGTCAGTTTGGGTGGAGGCAGAAAGAGGCCCAGAGGTTAGGGCCCAGATTTGAGTCCCTCAGCAAAGCCACACACTCCCAACAAGCACATCCAAGTTTCCAAGTTGAGCCAGTGGAGCTCCTGAGGCCAGGGGGATAGGATAGGAGGGGACAGAATAAATGAGAGAACTCTCCACCCCAAGTCCCTAAAAGAGGTAAGCACCTCCCACATGGGAGGACAGAGTTGCTGGCCCAGCTGGGCTCAGCGATGGACACTGCTATGTCGCAGTAGCCAGGAAACCAAGAAGCAAGTAAAACCCAGCCCAGTACCCACTGAAATGTCCCAGGACCTGGCCTCGTCCTCCCACCCCTGATCAGTCCAAGCTGTTTCTCCCCCACTTGAACCTCAAGCTTGCCAGGCCCAGAGTAGGGGGTAGGGTGGGGCTGGCCACAGCTGGGTCATCAGGGGGAACACAGTGTCTCCAGCCTCAGAGTTCATAACTGTTTGCCGATCTGTCCCCGAGACAAGCTCCTGCAGGAGGGGGACAATGATGTCAGTGGTTCACCAGGTATGTAGAAGCTGTCCTGGGAGTGATTCAGGCAGGCATGGTGGGTGGCATCAGGCCACCTATATGACCTTGGATCCCCAGCTGTCTCTCAAAGCTGCCTCAACTGCAGACAGGTGAGCATAATGGTACCAACATCACAGAGCTGTAGATAGGGCTCATGAGAAATGGCTCATCAAGCACTCAGCATGCAGCTGGCCCAGAGTACACCTTAGTAAGCACTATAGATAAATGTCCTGTCCCCTTTGTCTGAAGTCAAACCTCCCTCCCGGGAAGCAGACTTGGGACTCTCCTAAGAAAAAAGCAAGACAAGAGGCACAGAGAAGTTCTGGGACAGGCTCAGGCTTGCCCAGCAAGTCCAAGTGGGAAAACAAACTCAGTCCTGGGAATCCACAGCCCTCTCCATTCCCCTAGAAGATCCTGAGCAATGGGTATTTGGAGCAAGACAGGAAATTCAGAATAAAGCCCTTCAGAGACCAAATTAAAGTGGACTTGGGGATACAATGGGCACATGGGGGCAGCTGTTTTCTTACTGAACTAGCTAGATCTTGGTTGGATGGGGGTAGCTCAGTCTACAACCCGGCTCAGCGACTCGGGTGGGAGTAACGGGACACCCACCAGCATCTCCTTTCCACCTCCAACACTAATATCGGGATGAGGGGGAGGCAGGCCTTGGTAAATTCCTCTCCATGGGAACTGGAGACCCAGGAAATGAACATCCTAACTGCAGATGGTCACAAGCCCTGCTGCAGGTGCAGCAGGACAAGGCTGCTGGCCTCTGTGGCCCTCCTGTCCTCATTAGACAAACAAGAAAGGATCCTACACCCTACTCCCTGGTACTCGGAGGTACCAATGAGAACCTCTGCGGACCTTGAGGGTCAAAGTTTGAGGTTCAGGTGGCCTGCCCTGGGGACTCTACTGACAGACCCTATGTGCATGCACCGAGGGCCACCCCACAATGCCACCCATGCCAGGCAGTCTCTACCACTGTCCTGTGCTGGCTCTTCTTCACCTGGGCTCCAATCATCTTAGAGAGCCAGTCAGCACTTGTCCCTGCCCTTCCAGACATGCATGCCCAAGATTCCCCAGATTTCGTCCTTTAAGGTCCTTACAGGTAGGGGCCACAGCCTCCTCTTCTCCTTCTCCTTTGCAACCCTGGGGAAGGCACTCAGAGCCATAAGGGACTACACACCTTCCTCAGCAGTCACCTCTCTTCATCCTGCACCAATGTCCTCTGAGATGTCCTCCCTGAGGACCCCTGTCTAAGTCAGATAAGAAGAATAGTCTCTCAGCAAGAAATTGCCTCTTGGTGGAACAGTTTACTCTTTACTGGGGTCTTACTGCCACATACCCCACCCCACCAACTGTCTGCTCCCCCAAGGTAGAGAGACCCCACAACCGCAAAAGGCCTGGCCCGGACTCAGAATATCCCTCAGAGGAAGGAGCCTGTGAATGAATCTGAAATGGCAAACCCAGAATGACTACGATCTGCCTGCTAACCTATCTTTAATTTCTTGGACATGTGCAAATGCACTCAGAACGGCCCCCATGCCCAGATGCCCAGGCCATCCATGCACGCCTGGACACCCTACAGGGAGGACACGGTTCTGGAGTCAGAGAGGCCTATATTCGGATCCTATCTGGTCCTAGCTGTGCCTCAGTTTCCTCATCTGTAAAACGGGGATAATCATGGCCTTACTCATAGATACTGTGAAGCGCATGTTAAGGAATGAATGAAGTGAGTGCGCAGAACAGTCCCTAGGACCTGGAAAGTGCATGTATTTTTATTGCCATACATTCGGAGGGTCCAGGCTGCACTCCCAGCCTCCTTTAACCCCTCCCCAAATCTGAGGGCCAATCAGTGCTCAGGGACCCCAGGGCTCCCCCAAGGCGCACATCTGGCCAGCGGGGGCGTCAGCCCACCCACAGCCGGCGCCCAGCTGAGGGTGAGATGCCGCTTTGGCCAGCGCCCCTCATCGCGGGGCCTGGGACTCCGCAGTCCTGGGGGAGCCAGACTCTGAGGAGCAGGTGGCCTGGGGTGCGGAACAAGCCAGCCCCACCAGGGCAGCGCGAGCGAGCGAGTCAGTGGCGCAGCCTGCGCCTTCCCAGCCAGACCCCTGCCGCGGCCACTTTGTGCCCAAAAATGGCCCTGAGTTATTGCGCCTCAGCCTTGGAGCATTCCCACTCGTGGGGTTGGGGGGGGCGCCCAACGAGTTCCCAGGACAGTGGCCTCAAAGAGTTCCCGGGCTGCCCCCGAGAGCCTGGCAGACAAGGGCCCAGGAGGGGCCGCATTCCCAAGCACTGGCCGGGAAGAGGCCCCAGGCCCCCTCCCCTGCCTTACCTGGCTCTGTCCCATCGCCAACACCCTGCCCCCCACTCCTACCCAACTGCCTACCCCACCCCACCCCAGCTCTGTGCCCTCTCCCACCCTCGCCCCCTCCTCCCCCCCTTCTCCATCCCCCTCCTCCCACCCCTCCTCCCACCTGCTGGCTCTTCCCGCTCCTCTCTCAGGACCCAAACCCTATGGAGCCACTCTGCAGACAGGCTCCAGGAGGCTTTAAGGGGCCTCAGCTCTCCCGTCCTGGAAACCTCTGTTGTCCCCAACACCAAGGCGCACACCCATACACACACCACCAGCCTCGGGTCACAGCCTGGCTTGGAAAAGGGTTGGATTCTGGGCCAGGCCTCTGCAGGAATGGGCTGGGGAGCCTCCTGGCCTCATTTTCCCATCTGTCAGATGGGGGGTGGGGGGAATGTGAGTCCAGGGCCAGGCGCTGGGGACATGACATGGGCACATAAGCAAGGCGCTTGGCTGGGTGGTATGCACAGCAGGCAGGCCCAGGGCGGAGTCATCCTCCTTTTGTCATGGTGAGAGTTACATTGAGATAGTTCTGGGGCAGAGAAAGGGGCCAAGCCACTGAGGTTCCTAGGACAAGATTGGAACCCTGAAGCACCCGTGCCTGCAACAATCCCATTTAACTGACTCAACACCAGGGGAAGCCTCTCTCTGGTTTCTGGACTGCACCAGGGAAACCAAAAAGGTACTTAGTTGGTAGCAGGAGCTCCCAGAAGGTGAGGGCAAGATTCAGAGAGCCCTCCCTCCAGACTTTCCCAAAACCTCCCAGCCCCTCCCAGGCCCTCTGAATCATCAACTGCAAAGACTTTTGGGTTCCCAAACCCCCTCATGAACCCGCCTGTCATCTGAGCTGAAGTGTCACCTCCAGGATGGCCCTAACCAGAAAGCCTCCCACACCATTCCCTGCCTATTCCAGGATTGGTTTCCAGGATGAATGGACCCATATACTTGTAGATGGGCCCCTCGATCTTACTAGAATACACTTCTGTCTTCTCACCTGTGGAGCTTCAGCACCTTGAGCATACCTGGCATATAATAGGTGCTCAGGAAACACTTGGGCTGAATGAAAGAACAAATGAAGAGCCAGTAAATAATGTCAACCCTAAAAGCCTTGAAACCCAAACTGTGTCCAAGATAAGAGGACTCCGCAAAGAATAATCTAATAAGTTTGGAAATCACAAACTACTAAAAATATCTGAGTCCTACATTAGCATCTTAAAGGCTCAGAGAAGCCCTAAAGGTTTTCAAAACTTTTTAACTGTTTATTCCAGCATTTGCCAAATGATTTTGCCATAGAAAATACTTTTTAACCACCCTCATGACCACAGCTTTATAAATGGTCAACTGATTCTTAGAAGAAAGAACTTGATTCTTTGTTTTTATTGGACTGAGTCTAGCACAGTGCTCCACACATGGAAGATGCTCCAATTATTTGAATGAATGCATATAAAGTAAATTCACCCATGTGCATTCTCTCTGGGTGCAAACCTATGAACCTAGGAATTCCAAACTTTGGGTACAAACTCTACCCAAAGTAACACAGCCCCTGTACTGAGATTCTGAACCAGGCAAGCAATGACAAAGTCCTTTCCCCCAGCTGCAGACAAGGCCATTCACATACATTCATTCACATTGACTCATGCACACATGTACAGATGCATGTGTGAGCACACATGAGCACACCAGCACAAACACACTCACATACAAGTACACATACCCACAAGCACATGGACTCGTGCACACACAGACACATAGGCAACCCATTCTGGGGCATACACCTGCCCTCCCACACAGCCAGCTTCACTGTGCCTGGCCCAGGAGGCTCCTGAGATGGGCATCAGTCCTCTGGTGGGGTGAGAGGATGGACATGAGGAGGGATGCACTATCTGGCATCATCAAGAGGGCTAGGTGTCACCCAGCAGGTTACAGATTAAAAGTTTGTTGTTGTTTCCTGCCCATTATCTCCAGCACTGCATTTTGAGCATAGATAGTGGGATCCCACCAGAAGAAATAACTAACCCTCCTCTGTATGGCTACTCAACTTACAGCTCTCTCTCCCTTAAGATTTCTTTCTATTTTTTGAACTATGGGTTGACCCAGGGATGCTTAACCACTGAGCCACATCCCTAGCCCTTTTATTTCTTTATTCCAACACATGGTCTTGTTGAGTTGCTTAGGACCTCAATAAGTTGCTGAGACTGGCTTTGATCTTGCGATCCTCCTGCTTCAGCCTCCTGAATCACTGGGATTACAGGCCTGCACCACCACACTTGGCTCCAGGGAGCCATCCTCAGACTTCCCCCGGGAGGGAGGAAAATAAACTAAGACTCAGCAGTAACACAGCAAGAGTGTGCGGGAGCAGGGTTGGGAGCCCAGACCCATCTGCTCAGAATTACCCCACACTCCAGAAGCTTAGGGGTCTCCAGGCTGTCTCCAAAGTGGGTACTAGCCTGGGTCAGTGGCCCCAACAAGCTCCCTCAGCACATCTTGCCCCTCCCCTAGGCAGTGTTCTGCCGCAAGGTCACTGTATAACCTTGGACACCTGACTTGCATCTCTCTGGGCAAGTGTGACCTTCCATATGAGAAGAATGCTCAGGTGAGGATTCTCCAAGATTCCTTGTTGCTCATGAAAAAGAAAGCCTGAGGCCCCGCCTAAGCATCAATTAGTGCCAATATTAAATGAGATCCTGCCTGTGAAGAACACAGGCTGGCACCTGTTCCCAAGGGTGCTCTTCTGATGTCAGCTGCTCCTGATGGTCTGATTTCACCCTTCAGGTTCCAAACAAAATGCCATTTCCCTATGCTTTGCCTGATTTCCCCTATCAAAAAGGAATCTCCCCCAACTCCCCCACCCCCCAGCCCTAAGCCTGGACCTCAATGCTGGACTGCCCAGTCTGGTCTGGGGATTGAGGCCTCATACCCTTCCAGTCTATGTGCTCCCTGAACACATGGCTTCCTCTTGGTTCTCAAGCATCTTCCTGGGAGTCCAGGCTAAGCTCAGCTGGTAAGATGCTCTGTATTTAGATGGAAGAATGGATGTATGGAAGGGAGGTGGGGGGAAGGACTGAAGGACTCACTGAAAGAAAGAGATGCCTACTGGTTGCAGTCTGCTCTGCACCCAGTGCAGCCCAGCTGCCCAAAGAAGAAATGAAACCAAACTGGTCAACTTTGCTAATAATAATAAAAGAAGTACAAACAAAGACAATGTACAATGTCTTGCTTGTCTGATGGGCAAAAAAAAAAAAAAAAAAAAAAAAAAAAAGCTGGGGGGGGGATGACAGAAACAAAGAGAAGAAATAAAACCTCCTAGGTGGGCAAGGGTTCAGAGGAATGTGCCATGCACCTGGGCCCTGTTGTTGAAGAGTTCCCCGGCACAGCCTTTGCACAAGGTGACTCAGAAAGATCTACCAAATTGCTGGGCACAGTGGCGCAAGCCTGTAATCCCGGCAGCTCAGAAGACTAAGACAGGAGGATCACAAGTTCAAAGCCAGTCTCAGGAACTCAATGAGACCCTGTCTCCAAACACAATACAAAATAAGGCTGGGGATATGGCTCAGTGGCCAAGTACCCCCTGAGTTCAATCCATAGTACAATAAAAAGTGTCAATTTTTTTGAGTGATACCCTTAGACCCAACTTCCAGGAGTCCATCCTAAGAAATACTCTAAAAAGAACACAAAAATGGATACCATGAAAACAATCAATAATTCTGGTGCATCCACTCCATAAAGCCCCTCTGGCTGTAACATGGAGATGTGTGACACACACGTGATGCTAACTCCTTCACCAACAATCCTTAACCCTGGCTGCACATTCAAGTTTCCCAGGAAGTTTTCAAAGAAACACTGACCTGGAACCCCTCCTCAAAGACCCCAGATGCTGGGCCCAGGTCAAGTTATTTATTTATTTATTTTTTGTGCCTACAATGATGCTAATTGTGCAACAAAAACTGAAATCTCTGCTACGTGAAAACATGGAATCAGAGTCAGTGTAGCCAGGGAGTAGCAGGCACCATCTGTGTTTAAACTGACACATACAGGTGTACACACCCAGGTCTAGTGTAAAGGCACCACTGAAAAGGCCCTGGGGAAGGGGGCACCCAGGATGCTAGTGCTCTGGGAAAGGAGCAGGACTGTTTTTTAAGATGTCAATTTCCCACACCCCCAGATTGGAACATGACAGCCCTAAAGGCAGAACTCCACGGATGGACAGATGGGTGGGAAGGAGGGCTCCTGCTGGGTGCCTTTATTCATGACTGTCTCACCCAGACCAGAGGTGGGCCTCTGCTGTCCTTCACAGCCACAGAGGTAGTTATAAATAAAGGTGGTGGTGACTGACTCAGGCTCTGGACCTAGATAAGGCCTGCCCTCAAATCCCAGCTCTGCTCCTTCCAGCAGTATGACCTTGGGCAAGGGACTTCTGTGCCTCAGTCTGCGCACCTGTGAAACTGAGATAAGTAAATCAGAAAGCTGCTGTGAGAATCTCGTGGAGTAACGGGGGACGAGAGGAAGACAGAGCCCCATGGTGCCCAAAGAGCCAGGTCCTGACTGTCCCTCCATGTGTCCTCCCCAGGAATCAAAACTTGTGACTCTGGATGGATATGTATCTGGCCTGGTCACCACTGGATTACAGCAGCACCCAGATGACCAGCAGTGCTTTGCAGAACACCTGGAGCCAAAGAGCCTGGGACACCCCCAGCTGGGACCAAAGATGCCCATCACCATCAACTCTCCCTCTCAGACACCTGGAAACATCACCGTCAAGCCTCAAGCCTCTGCCAATCTGTTTTTCACCCTAAACCTTATAAAGGGCTAGAAAGGACCCAGCTGCCCTGCAGCACATGCCCCAGAGCAGTCAACTCAGATGTATCCACTGTGGCCCCAGCACTTGGAAAAGAAACTGTTTTTTTTTTTGGTACTGGGGATTAAACTCAGGGGCACTCAACGTCTGAGTCACATCCCCAGGCCCATTTTATATTTTATTTAGAGACAGGGCCTCACTGAGTTGTTCAGTGCCTTGCTGTTGCTGAGGCTGGCTTTGAACTTGCAATCCTCCCACCCCAGCCTCCCAAGTCGCTGAGATTACATGCTTGCACCACTGCACCCAGCTTAGCCTGCATTATTTTAAAACCCAAGTTTTGTGTGTTTACCGCTTCTTGTGTTCCAGGAATTAAAATCCTATACCACCTAAGACATGCAGCTGATCCAACTGGTTCCATCCCATTTCATAGATAGGGAAACTAAGAGTGAAAGAGGACACTATCTTCTCCCAGATCATGGAACACATTGCCTCCAACCTAGACCCATCCCCCACAAGAAAAATAAAGCATTTTGAGCCTCACCTTGGAGATAGGGTTGTTCATTTGTTTTTACAGAACTGGGGATTATTGAATGCAGAGGTGCTTTTCCACCTAGCTACATCCCCAGCCCTTTTTATTGTTTTTATTTTTAGATAGGATCTGGCTAAATTGTTAAGGGCATCACTAAAATGCTGGCCTCAAATTTCAATCCTCCTGCCTCAGACTCCTAAGATCACTTGCTGGGATCACAAGCATGCACCACTCTGCCAGCTCAGAGTGGACCTTGGTTTTCTACTCTGGGCAGCAGGTTTCCCTGTGAGCACTGCCCATTTCCTCCCTCCTGCTTCCTTCTCCCGACCCTACCCCTCACTCTTAGTGCTAATCCTGGGGCAAACCCTCCCTGAAAGATGAGGAGGGTCCTGAAGGCCACTCAATGGTAGCTGAACTGCCCAGCACTGGCCAGAACCAAGCCAGTTAAGGATGTCCCGTCTGACCCCTCAATCTCTGTGGCAGGATGACCATAAGCAGAAGGATGGGAATTTATTGAGTCAAACATTCTGTTTTATTTCAAATTAATATAAAAATCTCATGTTGCTTTTATAATTTTTAAAAGACTATTTTTCAAGCCTAGGACCATACAGGGCACAGGCCCCCCATGAGCAGCAACTACCGTCTCACCACATGGAGCACCTGAGAAGGAAGAGGATGGCAAAAGCCACCCCCATCTCCGGGGCACGAGGGCTGGAACCCTCACCTCCTGAGCAGGAAAAAAGGTGGAGGGAGACCAGAAGAGCAGGAGAGACCAGAGAGACTAACACCCACGGGAGCCCAAGTCCTGCCTGGGAGCTCACCCACTAGCTGTTTCTCTTAGGAATTCATTAGCCACAACCTGATCATTCATTCACTTACTCACTTGCTCAGTGGTTCATTCCCTCAACAGTTTACACCTTCACTCATTCAGTTCAGAAGTCCTTTTATTTTTAAACACAGTAGCCCAGAATCCCAGCTTGGGTCCTCATCTGTGAAGGAGCATGAGGTCCTGGAGGCCCCCCCCAGGCTGCCCTGTGCCAGGCAAGGTGCTCCCCCATGAGGAAGGCAGGACCAGCCTGACCAGCTCTCCACAGGGTTGCTCTGGGGACTGGGAACCTGAGTGGTTCTCTGTGGCCCCAACAGGTGGAACGAGTACCCATGCACCTAAATTGTGGGAGCCAGATTGCAGATGGATGTGTGAAATTGAAGATGCATGGATGTGGCACAGAGAGAGAAAGAGAGCTCCCTGAGAACAGCAGTGTGCAGGTCCAGACGTGTGCACACACACACACACACACACACACATGTCTGAATGAAGGAAATCCAGGGTCCCTTTTCTGTGGTTTTCAGGATTCTGAGAGATTCAAAGGCAAAAACAGTAAAGGCCTGAATCTTCCCAATATACATGCCCAGGGCCCTGGCTGACCACTGTCCCTCTGGGGGGAACAGGGCATCTGCAGATACTCTTTTGGGACACCAAGAACAGGTGTACTGCTCATGGATCCCCAGAGAACCCAGCGCTCTCTGCAGCCTCCACCTCAGGTGACGGGAAACTGTCCCTTTTTTCCATCTTTTTTCCATCTTCCAGCCACCAGCCTGTCAGCCTGCTCTCCTCCCTTGTCCTCTCCCTGGGGAGTCCCTGGAGCTGGTGATTGTCTCCCATCTCCCCAATTTCAAACCTACAGCCCCATGGGGGTAAGGACAAAAACCAAACCTCTTGTTCAGGAAGCAGAAACACACTGTATGCTGCCGGTGCTCCATAGTCCCACCACACCCTGGCCAAGGGGCACAGCTCCTCGCCTGCCACCCCCCCACCCCGCCCCACCCCCACCCCACTATCTCCAGGAACCCCCTGCTCCCTGATCAGGCCCATATGGTGGTCACTCTGCCTTCAGGCAGGTAATTTTGGTGCAACAGGAGTTACGTGAACAGTTTTATTTAATTAAGATCAACAGAAGAGATAAACCTCACAGCAGGACAGTGAATGACAATGCTGCACAAAATAATTCATGCCCAGGTAACAAAAGGGCAAATCTCAATTACAGGGAAATGAGGGGAGGAAAAAGTTTCCCAGTACTTTGGAGGAGGCAGAGGAGGAGGAGATCGCATGCTGAGGCAAAGCCCAGTCCTACAGGCCCAACATGGGGCTTCAAGGACACCACAAATCAAGGCAGCCATGTGGCCGTCCTGTAACAGCTGCTCCTCCCTTCTCTCCATCACAGACAAACCTGCCGTGCACTGGGCTGGGTGAGCTGATGCTGCCTGGGACCTGGCAGGCAATTGCGGGAGCCACTCGAAATCTGGCCTATGGGGGCCACTAGTGGAGCTCACACCCAGCCAGGCTTAGTCTCCAGAAGAATGGCACCCCCCAAAGAGAGGGCAACTGTTCTAATCCTGGGAATGGTCACCAGATCACTAGAAAGTTCCTGTCCTTGTCCCTGGCACCCCAGTCCCACTGGCCCTGATGGGGCTAGGCTCCTGCTCTCTCTTAGCAGCAGGTAAACTGGACTCACCTCTCACTCTGGAGTAAGAAAAAGAACCATGAGCTTTTGAGACCCCACATCATCTTCTGAGCCAGTTTTTTCACATCTGCCCTGGAAGACTGAAGTTTGAACTGATGGCCTTCCCCCCAACCATCACTACTTGGAGGTGGTGTCAGCTGCAATGTTGGGTATTTAAATACTACTTAAAAATGGTTAAGATGTAAATTTTATATTATGTGTATTTTACCCCCATTTTTAAAAAAAGGAGAGACACAGAGTTCTGAGCCTCTGCTCAGGTCAGCCAGGTGATCAGAGGTTTCTAGGATCCAGGCAAAGGAATGCGTGACTTTAAGCAGCTTCACCATGCAACAGCGAAAGGACATGACAGTTCGGGACCCACACATCTGTAGGAAGCAACTCTCCCCTGCCAGGGCTTCCCTTACCTATCCCAGGACAATGCTTTGAATTATCTCAGCAAATATGTCTCCAGCGACTGAACATCCTCAAAAATAAACTCTCCAAGTTTCAGAGCTCACAAAAAAAGATTTTTATTGATGCAGTCTCCCTCCCAAACAAACCCCCAAGGAGCATAAGGAGTGCCACCCAGCCCCCCTTCTCTCAGCTCCCAATCTCTGGCTTTATGTGACATAGTCCGAGCAACCCCCATTATGGAGGAGAGGGAAATTGCTGTTAGATTAGTGAGCACATCCACAGAGCCCCATTTTGTATCCCTATTCAGAAGATGACATGAACATCTGCTTTCACTTCAAGATATTAATTTTCAATTATTGGAGAAAAACAAAATTAGTCCTGACAAATTGTTGGCAAACACAGGCTCTTGTCTGGTGGTTCATAATAATAACTTTGGGGGCCCACAATTAGTGTCCTCGGACGGAGTTTCCTGATGGAGCCTGTCATCTGCAGTCTGCGGTGGAGGCGGGTAGCACCACCTGTTCTGTGGGGTGAGAGAGACGGTTCTGTGAGCCCCTCCTCCAAGTGACTGCCTCTTCTGTGACCAGGTTAGGGAACTCAGGACTTTCAGATTTTCTGGAGAAGGGAGGGATGGTGAAGATGGCAGGTAAATAAAAACACCCTCTGGAACCATTTTCAGCTTTAGACATGTCGAGGCTTCCTTCCATTCAGTAGCATGATTTCATACAGGGTTGTAAATCCTTCCCAAGCCCAAGTTTGCCCAAAAAGGCAGACTGGAATCCCCTCAGAACAACACCTTATAACCCAATTTGTCATCTGCAGTGGGAGAATGGACTGCATGCTTCTCCTATGAGACCTCTTCTACCCGTGACAAAAGGCCATCCAGGATCCTAAATCCCAAACTCAATGGCTCTAGCTGAATGCTACCTCTGTAATAATAATAATGTAATAATAATAATAATAATAATAATAATAATATAATAATAATAATAATCTGTTTGCCAGGGTCCCATCTACCAGGGAACCTGGTCCAGCTCAAATTGCAGGCTCTAGAAAGTGGGAGGAGGAAAAAAATTTAAAAAGCAAGCTCTGAATTTGCCAACCTTAGTAACCCCCAATCCAGAGAACAGCCCAATTGATAAGAAATTCTCAACACTATAATCTCGTTGGATGGGTTTTTTATGTATCTTGGCTGCTGTAGTCACTATATCAATAAAAAGCCACTGAGATGTGAATGAGCAGAAGAATTCAGAGATAATGAGGTAGCAGCCTTTGAATTTGGATGGTCACAATTCAAACCAGAGTGTTTGCCTTGCTCACATATTCAGACTATGGGGGGGAGTGTGGGGGGGTGCGGTTAGCACATGGAAGGGGAGGTAACCAAGGAGGGAGGCAGGTTCAAAAGAAAAAGGAGAAAACAAAACAACAATAACAATATGAAATTATATCTTTAAGAAGAAAATGAAAGACACTGAAAGATGTCTTCCAAAGTCAACTGGGTAACTGAGCTCCGACATTATGTAATTGACTTTGCAAGTAGAACAACAGCAATGTAACAAAGAATATGTCAGTGTTTTCACAGCACTAATCTATAACGCTGGGAAGCCCTCCCACTGTCAGGCAGGGCTGACAATACAATAGCTTTCAAAGGGATATTACCATCCTGATTTTTATTCCTGACATCAATCAAGACAAAGAGAACCCTTTTCACAAGAAATTAAAAATCAAACCTTTGTACAAGAAGATAGGTAAAACAGTGTTCTCCTTAAAGTAAAACAGTGCTCTCCTTAAAGACAGCCATGCAGAGCAATCAGATAATTGGTGATCCTTGAAAGCAGTAAAGTATTTTTATTTACTGAGTGTACAACCCCAGTCGCTGGCTGCCACCCCATCCTGGCAGGTACGCTATGAATCAAAAGTTTCCATCTTTATCTCCCCCACTCACTTCACCCTGCGTAGCGCCCACAGAAGGCTAAGGGAACTGACAGCCAGTGCTGAAAACTTCAAGTGGGATATATAACCAATCCAGGCTTCACTAGTCCATTTTGAGTGCAAATTTACTCTGATTACAGACTAATATATCTACACACAAAAAGCCCTTGCAAGCCAACGGGAATTTGCAGAAATTGACAAATTGGCCAAACCACATCTATTGAGGATACCTACTATAATATAATCAGGCACTAAGAGTTTCCAAGGTACTCTTCTGTTTTAATTACCTGACACTCACTCAGATAGGAAGAAACCCTGATATCTATGCAAATATTTTCAAGAAATAAACATAATACTCTTTGTAAACATCAGTGTACCATGAATAGACAAGTCTGGACTTTACTTCAGCCAGGGTACAGGAAAAGAAAGCACCTAAAGCCACCCACCCACCTTGCAAAATGGATGGGGCCATCAGGAAACCTAGCCATCCACCACTAGATTACCTCGAAACAGTTAAGATGCCTGCATTCCATAAGTTAGTGACACTTAAAAAAACTGCAGGTCCCGGAGCAGGAAGTAAGGGGAAACTAATGTTCAAGAGAGTTTATAATCTACACACTTTATGAACCGTTGATGTATCCAGCCACCAGCCTTCCAAAAGGTCCAAGATGATGGCCTTAACACCCAAAGGAGGTCACTCCCACTCAGGGCTTGACAGAGCTCCTGGTACAGGTAGCTCCAAGTCCTAGAATGTTGTGAAGGAGGAGAAAAAGAGAGAAAGACACTCTGCTGAAGAGCCCAGATAAAGTGTTTTGTCCCTCTGATATCCAACAGACCACATGCCAAAAGTATGCAACCAAGTCGAGTCACCCTGAGACAAAGATGTTACTCTCGAAGCACCAGAGGCAGCAATGGTTGCTTTTAATTTTTAAGACAGAAGTAGACACTGTTGTGTTTTTAAACAGTGTTTGAACAGGCTCCCTTCATTTCATTGCTAAAATGGGGAGAAATGTTAAAAGAAGAGGGATCTGGTCCTAACGCTGCCTTGAAAATACACTCTCCCACCACTGCTACCTAAATGAGTCTTTTCCAGAGCCAGGCAGCAAGTCTGCACACTGGCCTCAGTGGTGAGTTCCTTTCGTTTACACATCCAAATGAACAGTTAAGAGAAATCAATGCATCTAATTGCCAGACTATTAAATCCTAAATCAGGGGAAGAATTCCACAGCCACCAGCTTAAGAGTTGGCTACCAATATAGCAATTATTGCAACTTTGTATTAGATTGAACCAGATCCCCAGCCTTCTGACTCCAGCCAGGAGAGCTGTACTCCAAGATGCCTAGATCCGGTTTCCTCCTTGCATGGTTCCCACTCTTCCTCCTCTGTGAACGTGCTGTAGCAGGCCACAATATTTGCCAGGGCTGGCGGGTTCTGTGGAATTACTTTATGACTGTTAAGTCACCAGCATTTTGCACTTTTCATTATTAATACACACTCAGCACCTTATGGTTAAACGTTTAGCAGGATTCTCCTGCCAGAGGCACATAGTTATATTATTTTATTGCTTATTAAGTTTTTGCAAGGAAACAGGTGTAAGAATCAAAACAGCAATTACTAGACATAAAGAATGTTTTCTAGAATGAAACAGGCCCTTCCAAAGCTAAGAATAGGTAACTTAATTGGGGGGATTAAATATTAGGATTAAATATCAGTTACCCCAATCCACATAGAAAGCTATGGAACGTACAAAGTATTTGTTTTGCCCTTCCTGCAAGATCAGGTACATTTAGCCAAACAAATGTCGACAATTTTCACTTGTATGTGGTCTCAGATGAATCAAGAAACCTGTAATCTCAGAATGCCTCTATTTATTACATCTCAATTATTTCCATGGAAACACTAGCAATAGCGAGCTACACTGTTCCCAGTTCCCTAGACTACCAAATTTATAAAATGGACTTTGGAGGAGCTCGGGGCTAGCAGAAGAAAACAAAGAAGGGGAGGGAAGGAGAGAAAAGTCACTGGGGGTAGTTTTGGATGTTGGGGTGGGGATGTGGACACAGCCTGAGTGCTAACTAATATTAAGAACTATAATTAACAGGCAATTGCTAGATGGAGAAAAACTGACAGCAGTACAAATTATTCAAAAGTTTTAAACTGAGGCTGGGAAAAAAGACTTATTCCTTTTCCATAGAAATGAGAAGCTGTTGCGTGGATCTGAGGAAGCCAGCAGCAGCCAGCCATAGGGTAAAGGGAGACAGGGCTCCTTAACGTTGAGTGACAGAGGGAACTGCGAGGTAATCATTACCAAACCATCTGATATCATCAGCTGAAATAACATCAGTGAGTTAGATGGGAACAGCCTGGAGAATGAGACCAAAATTACCAAAGGGAACAAATCATTGCAACTACCATGCTGCATCACCAGGACTCAAAAAAGGGGAAAGGGGTGTAGGAAAATCAGTCAGAAAATGCGACTTTAGTAACATTCATGGGTTTGTTGGTTTTTCTTTTCTTTTTAACAAAATCCCAAGGCTTTGGAAAACCAATGAGGCTGCTCACTCCCTGCCCTACCACTCCAGCCCCTTCTCTATTTGTTGTGTATCCTCCCTCGGGTAAATATGGGTTTTCCAAAGAAGGGCAAACATCCTGGGGGACAAATGACCCCCCACTCCAGAGGGAGGCTGTGTCCCCGAAATGGGAAGTGAGCCCCCCTGAGGCCTGTTTGATTTTCAAAGCAGCAATGCCTATGCTTTCAAATCACATTCTCTGAGCATCCATTCAAAATTGTTACATTTCTGTCTTTCCTTCCTGCTACGGGCTTTCATATTTCCAAAATCAATTATGAATTACATGCCTCACATGCACAAGGCCCTGGGTTCAATCCCCAGTACCACCACCAAAAAAAAAAAAAAAAAAAAGTTCAGTTACAAATTACAAAAATATATATTATGAATTACGGTCAAGCGACTTCCACTGAAGAATGCACGGAGCTGGGGAAGTCCACAATGCCTCCATGTTAGCCCTGACACACAGCAGTGGAGGCAAAATAAAATAAAATAAAATGTGAAAGGCACCACTGTTCCTTAAGAAGCACCTTCAAGCATCTTTAAAGTTGAAGACATTGCCATTTCAAACACTTGGTGCAGAGCTGTCCACACTTAAGCACACACTTTTGAATATTGCTTTCAAGAAGGGGGGCAGTTCTTGAAAAGCAATAAATCCCTCACCTGCTGTAACTCTTATCTATTCAAATAATCTACTCTCTTAAATCCTCCTTTGATAAGTGGCCACATCTCCACCCTATGCACTCCAGTAAACTGAATAAAAGGCAAAATGCTGAGAGACAAAGGTTGTGGCTGCTTTTAGAAAATGTAAAGCTCCATGGGAAGAATCAGGAGGCTTCCGATGCCAAGGTTCTGCAGAGAGATTGTGTGGCTGGTACAACACTTCTCAAAATGCCTTCACTAGTCTTCTCCCACCTTGCCGCAGTCTGGCTGGGCACAAAATCACGAGCCACTCACAGCTTTGTAGATTCAAACAGCAATTCTTTATTCCCGAACTCACACCGGCACTCTACACACACGTTCTGGGGAAATTCACGTTCTGGATCCCAAATACTCTCTGAATCCCAGGAGAACTCAAGGGGAACTACTGGAGCGGGCACGCCTGAGGCAGCAGGATACGCCCTATTCCCAGCAGGGTACACCTTAAACCTGGAACCGCCCTAAACCCAAGGAAATCCCCAAACCCTGATCCGCCCTAAACCCAGATTCGCCTGGTCCTTGAGCAAGGTCACCTTACATGCAATGTCACTGCAAATGTCCAAGGCAAGTCCATTTCCACGAGTCCTTCCTCTAAGCAACAGGGGGTACGCTGGCAAGGAAATTGTCATACCTACTTGGCTAACGGCTCTCAGCACCACCTAGCTATCTTTCTTCCTTAATTTGCTTGAATTGTCAGCTACATATACACACATGTACATGTAAAATCATTTCAAGGCTCATTTCGTGAAAGGCTAAAGACCAATTCTTGAGTTTTTCTCTGAGATTCACAGAGTGGTTTTAGAATTCGGTTCAAGCAACTCTGAAACACCCACCCATCTGTTCACTGCAAACAGTTCTATCTTTCCTTTCTGTGGCTTGCCTTCTAAAATAAGGAGATCTGAAGACACATTAACAGATTATAGGTAAGCAAGATTTGCATCTTTACAAAAAAAATCTGCAAGTTTAACCCAAAATCAACTGCCCGATTTAAAGAAAACTCTTTTTGCATCCAGTAGTTCCAATTCCAATATCTTTTTCTTAAGTGGCTCTAGAAAGAGTGAGTAATGAGCCAGGAAAAGAGAAAATAAATCAAATATTACTTAAAACTCTGGGTGCCCTTCTATTCAATAAAAGGACAAACATCGACCCTTCTTCCCTCTTCTCTTCTGAGAGTCTCTCTTCTGGTTTCCTTCTCTTGGTCATATCACCCTTGGTACCCCCACCTCTGTGGGACAGAACAGGCTATTCCGAATTGGGATACAGAACAAGTAGAAGAAGTAAGACCAACTTCTCCCAAAGCGTAATAGATGTGCAGTCCCGCTGCTGAAAGTTGAACTGAGTTGGTTTTCTTCTAGGATTACAGGAAGCGTCTCTTCAGGCCGGCTGCCACTGGCTTTCCTGGGACTTTGGGAGGAGGGCTAGTGTATCACCCGAGTTGCCAGATTCAGTCTCAACCACTCCAGCCAAGAGCAAGGCTGGCAGGAAGAGAGCAGGGTCCCAGTGCCTTCCCGTGCAGGCCTTCAGAAAATGAACTTTTCAGAGCAGAACTGGGCTGCAGCCAGAGGTCATCAAGGGAGTTGGGAGAGGACAAGGGCCTCAGGACTTTAAGGCTCCAGAGGCATAAATCCACTCCCATCCTGTTCCTCAGTCATCCCTCAGTGTGTCCAGGTGGCTAAGCACCCATCCCAGGGGCTGGAATTGGTACAAAGCAGCAGGACAGGACAGGAGAGGGCGGGCTGTTAGGAGAAAAGGGCAGGGGAGGGGCTCAGCCCGCTCCCTGCCTCTCCCCAGGGCCTCTGCTCTCCAGGGGCCCCTGGAGCCAGGACCCTCCTGTAAATAGAAAGCAAAGCAAGGAGGAGTGTGTGTGTGTCCGTGTGTGTGTGTGTGTGTGTGTGTATACCTATACATCCATATCTCATCACAAACTTGCGCACCCTGGAGACTCGGTGCCGGGGTGTGGAAGTTGAGTACCAGGCACACTGCGCTGACAGCTGCAGCGCTCCCTGGGGGACCTGTGACCCGCCTGCGCTGAGCAGACAATGAACTCCTGGAGGAGGCTCCCTGCCCAGTTGGCCTCTGCGGAGCAGGCAGGAAGTGCGGCGGGGGTTGGGGGGGGAGACAGGGGGCAGCCTGGAGCGCGGCCTGGGCAGGGGGCTGGGAGGGGGCGCCGGGAGGCCAGGGCCCAGATGCCTGGCCTGAAGCGCGGGCAGGCAGCGCCCGCTGCTCTCCACTTTTCCGGGGGACAAGGAAAGCGCTAGAGAAAGCCAGCAAGGGCGGCCTCGAAGCTGCCAGCCTCTGGGGCGCCCGTCCTCGCCACCTTTTCCTTCCTCTGGCTAGCAAGGAACTTCGCAATCCCCACCATGTCTGGCCGCACCCCTTGATTGGCCACGCGGGTCTGGGGTCCGCAAGGAGGGAGCGAGAGGGCCCCTTGTAGGTGACCCCCAGGCCCGGTCCCCAGGGAGCGGTGGCTCCAGGCCCGGAAAGAGTCTGGGCAGGTAGGGTGTCCACAGGGTGCCCCCTCCACCACCTCCGCCTCCCTCTCCTGGCTTCCTCCTCCCCCTCCTCTGCCGCCTCCTCCTCCTCCTCTCCGCTCTCTCACTTGGGTGCTGGCCGCCCCGCTCGCCCGGTCCCTCCTCCCTCTCTCTCGATCGCGCCTTGCTCGCTCACCTTTCACCAAGCTCAGTCAGCTTCACCTGTTTCTGCCTGGACATGTCCGGGGCTCCGGGCGCTCCGTCGCCCTCCGCGGCTGGCTCCCCCACCGCACTGGCTGCTCAGGGTAGCCCTTCTCCCCTTTCTCCACCTGCCTCTCCGAAACTTTTTTTTTTTTTTTTTTTTTTTGCAGCTGGGTCAGCGGCTGCGGGGAGCGGACCACAGATCCGAGGCGACTCCCTGGGGTGGTAGCCTTGCTGGCAGAGGCCACTTGGGGGCGCGGGGGGGGGGAACACGCTGGGGCCCTGCCTGTTGCAATGCGGCAGCCTGGGGCTCTCGATCCCAGCTGCGGTTGGGGGGAGTCAGGAGGCCACTGAGCAGAGCCGAGTTATGCAAAAAAAGAAAAAAAAAAGCCACCCCCGTCCTCCTACCCCCCCCCGCCGGCCCCTCCCCCCCCCACTGCAACCTTCGCCCTCCTCCTACTTCTCCTCCTCCTCCGCCCATTGCAGGATTTTGCAGCCCTTTGTGGAGCTCACAATGAACCCATCTGACAAGGGGGAACGGGGCTGGAGTCCAGAGGGTCTCAGGAGGGGAGGAGACCGGGAGGCCGTCCGGAGAACGGGAGCTCAGTACCCCCCAGAAAAAAAAAAAAAAGGCTTCAAATATCTCCTGCCACACACACACACACACACACACACACACACACACACACACAAAATATATTAATGGCTCAAAAAATGCCCAAAAGCCCGGTTTGGATATTATGATGGAAGGCGAGGGGGTACCTCAACTCAGCCTACTTGGGGGTGGGGGCTCGAATTGGCCATAGTGGCTTTGAAGCCACAGCTTGGGGCCCCTGGCTCATGCCCCCTTCTCTGGCTCTCTGCTAGGTCCAGCTTTGGCCCCCCAGAGGAGGAAAGTTATGCTCGAATTCGGGACCCCCAAAAGACCACCAGAGACCAAGATAGATGTAAACAGCAAAGAGGTGTTTATTGCAAGCTAGCTCAGTCCTCTGCATGCACACACAGCAACTGGTGATGCTGAGAGGCCCCGAGCCCAGGGTTTGCAGCAGTTTTATACATTCTTTGGAGAAGGCAGGGACCCCCACATACATCATAGCATCTCTTAGCAAATCATCACACACCGCGGGAAAATCAAATAACAACTCTAAAACATGATTAGCACATTCACTGGCGGGAACAAGTTTGGTAAGGTTGATTGGTCAGTACAAAAGGGGAATTCATTTGAACTGATTGGTTTAAGCCAAGAGGGGTGTACATGTTGAACTACATGGTTTCCCAACATGTTATCAACCACCATAAACTATTGGGAGGGTCATCTGGCATCCCAGATATTTCCCTGTCTCATGCTGATTGGTGGCTGCTAGGGGGTTGCTATGGATCCCCACCTAGCCTGACAGAGTCAGGGACACCTGGCACAGAAGATCTCTCTGGTTATTTGTAGATAAACAACTTAGCAGGGTGGGAATGTGCCTAGGAGTGCTCTGTGGGTCTTTCCAAGGACAAAGGTCATGTCCCTTCCTTGGACAGGCTTTGCTCTGAGATAGAGGCTGGTTTTTCATTAGGGGCACGTGGGGCCCTCAGGTGGCGGGGGACAGGCGCGCCCGTGCCCCGGGCATCACTCAGTACCTGGGGCTGCGATGCTCAGCGTGCAGCTGCTCCCCAGGCCGGTGCCAAGTCGGCGCCCCACTAGCTGCCCCCATGGGCCAGAGGCTCAGAGAGGGGGGAGGCAGCGGCCATGGTGGCAGAGGAAAAGGATGAGCAGGCAGCGGCTGCAGCCGAGCTCCCATCCTCCTGGGCAGCGCTGGCAGCTGTGCACAGGCTCCTCCACGCTCCAGCCGGCAGCGGCCCGCCAACCAGCCTCCCTTGTGCTCCTGTCTTCTTTGTGGTCACTGGCCCTCCTCCTCCCTATCCAGCTGCTGGGGCTGCACTGCAGAGACAAATAATAAAGCCAGGCTTGGCTGGAAACCCAGCAGGAGGATGTGAGGAGCGGAGTCTGGCGGGGAAGCGCTCTGATCCCCTGGGGCGCCCCATGCTGCTCCGGCTCAGATCAGACTGAGAGAGAGCCAACCAACAGCACCGAGCAATGGACAGCGCTGGAAATACAGCTCCAGCAGCCCGCAAAACCCAGACCTCATCGACCGCAGCGGCAGGCACCACGTGGGCCAGGCTCTGGCTGCACCAGGGGAGGGAGGAGGGAACAGAAGGCCCACGCGGGCTGTCAAGCTCACCCAAGTGCATTAGCATTACAAACTGCAAAAAATTGAAAGAATGGGGGAGCAAACAGGTTAGCTACCCTAGCATTGCTTCTTGTGCCCCACGCACTAGAATTATCTTCAGACTTAGCTGTTCCCTCTCAATTGACTTTTGACGATGGGTTGGTGTTCCAAGACCACTCTTACCCCACATCCAACAAACACTTACACCACTGGGCTAGCCTATACCCTCATTTGTAGGGTAATTGAGCCTGGTGCACACTTCCAGGCTGTGACTCTTAACACCTTATCTCCAGAAAAGTGCAGTAGCACCCCTTCCCTCCGAGGTTGGCAAAAATAAACCAGTTGCTACTTTCCAAAAATTTTGCCAGGGAGCGCCTCAAGTCCCTGTAGTTCTTGAACTAGTTGAGGCTCAGATCTCCTAGCTGGTCCTGGGGTCCTGGAAGGGCACATGCTTAAGGAAAGTCTTCCCTGGGCGGCTCCCCTAAACAGTCATTTTGAAGCGTCCCCCTCCCCCGCCAGCTGCAGGCATCCAGGTCTCGGGTAGGGGAGAGGACCCCACATCTCCCCCTCCAAGGCAAGTGACACCACCTTGGGCTCGCTGGCCTTGAGCCCGGAGAGCGGAGCCGGTGTGACACATGATCTGGGTGTGCTCTGGGGGTTATCAATCTCCCAGATTGATAAATTGCAACTTGGAGAGGGGAGGGCTGTGTCTCCTCGGAGATGAGGGCAACCTTTCACGGAAAAACCCGCTGCCTGCGGAGAGCAGCCCTGGGCCAGCCCAGCAGCAGCGCCGGCCCCAAGCAGGGTGCCCGCACTTCCCGGTTTTCCCCGCCTGCCCACCAGCCTGGCCCGAGCCCCCCTCAGGTAGCTTAGCAGTCCCTCCAGGCCCTCCTTGCCAACCCTGTGCTGGGCTGATTGCCGAAGTAGATGCCACCCCGCACCCCTACTGCTAGGGAGAGCAGGCCAGCGGATGCGGAGAGAGGCCTTAGGCAGGGGGGCCCTGTGCGTGCGCCCAAGGCCATCTCCGAGGTACAGTACCAAGCGTAAGGACACCCGGACAGGCTAAGGCCAGGTCATTCACTAAGTAAGACCTAGGCGCTGAGGTCCTCCCCTTCTCAGGAATAGGGTTGCCACCCTCAGCCACCGCCCTCCCCAGTTTGTGAGTCCGAGAATGTCTAAAATCCCCAAGGAGCCACCTCTTGCAGCCAGGGATGGCCAGGGTTAGACTGAAGAGTGCCAAGGGCCCAGGCGAGGGCAGAGTCCCCACTAGGAGCCTGGGAAAGAGCCAGGAAGGACAGGCTGAACCAGTCGACACCCCACACCCCCCACCGCGCCCCCCCCCCCCCAGAGAGGCTGACAGGCAGCAGATGACACACACTGGGGGACAAGGCAATTGGCCTTGGCTCTGGGGTGCCCCTGTCGCGGGCTGCCTCTCCTGGGGAGGGGGGAGAACAACCCCCAGCTCGCCCGCCTGGGATCTGGGGGCGGGGGGCAGGCGTGGGTGGGGGGCAAATGCGGATCATACCCATCCAGGAGAGAGGGGGCAAACAAAAGGAGCGAGGTGGGGATGGGTTGTGTTGGACAAAAGGAGGGGGTCATCCGGAGGGAAGGGGCGCCAGTGCCTCTGCCCTTTCTCTGTCCTAAGGGAACTGCAGGTGGCTCAGAGGCCGGAGGTGGAGGTAACAGAATGGACTGGGCGGGACATGGAGGGAATTGCGGAGGGTGGGGGGTGGGGGGTGGCAGGGATGACCAAAGACCTTTTGGAACTAATCCTCAAGGATGAGGGTCCTGGAGCAGCACACATTTTTTTTTTTTTTTTTGAATGAGTTGCATGCACAGCTGTGAAGCATGTTTTCGACTAGACCCTCACCCCGCCCCCACTCCAGACCTGGCTGCTGTGTCCCTGTCAGCTACAGTCAGGGTGCAGAGGCCCTCACCCCTCCCCCACCCAAGACCTGCCTGCTGTGTCCCTGTCAGCTACAGTCAGGGTGCCTCCTTTCTCCTGTTTCCTCTAAAGCTTGTTTCATTTTAAACTCCTTTCAGAAAAATGTTGTTATGAGGAAAATCTCAGAGCGGCAAAAAACCAGTACTGTCCCCCTTACTACCCTAGCCCTTTTGAGCTCAGATTCATACCAGAAGTGTCTCAAGGGACATTTGTTGAAGCGTGGGCCTTGCTTCTCACCAATCTGGTGACTCTGTACCAGACAGTCATTTTCAGGTGATGTATTTTACACCATCTGCCTACCTCCAGCAGGGAATCCAGGGTTTAGGGCCCCTCCCTTGTTAAAAAGGTCCCTTTGGCCCAAGGTGCATGCCTGTTATTCCAGCAACTGAGGAGGCTGAGGAAAGAAGATCTCAAGTTTGAGGCCAGCCTGTGCAATCTATCAAGGCCCTATCTCAAAAATAAAAAAAATGAAAAAGACTATGTATATAGCTTGGTGGTAGAGTGTTCCTGGGTTCAATCCACAATGCCAATAATAATAATAATAATAATAATAATAATATTAGAAACAATAACTTTTTTGTACTGGAGATTGAACCCAGGGGCACTCTACCATGGAGCCACATCCCCAGCCCTATTTTATATTTTCTTTAGAGACAGGGTCTCACTGAGTTGCTTTGTGCCTCGTTTTTGCTGAGGCTGGCTTTGAACTTGTGATCCTCCTGCCTCAGCCTCCTGAGCTGCTAGAATTACAGGTCTGCTAGGCTTAAAATCTGTGCCACTGCACATGGCAATTATAACACTTTAAAGGCATTTTCTGACCTCAATTTCATCTGCTTTACGTGGATCAAGATTTAGAAGAGGCAACTTCTTCTGCCCTGCTCAGAGAAGTGGTTGGGAAACTCAGAGTAAACTGTAAAAAACCAACATCATAAATGCAAGAAAGATTACAAGTTGATGATTTTTAAAACAAAGAAGACTTGCTCAAATAAATAGACATTTTCCCTCAGTCATCATGTAGCTGGAGGAGGGGAAGCCAAAGAGCTGCCATTCTCCCAAATGATGCATCTTGAGAATGTGTCTCTGAACATGGAGCAAGTGAGGCTGCTGCTCTGAATTTCCAAGAAGAGGCAAGTGTATCATCCAGAGCGATCTGGTGAATGCAAGAGTCCAGTCAGCAACAAAAACAAACCTGTAAAACTGTAGAGCCCGGCGCAGGGGCACACATCTGTAATCCCAGCGGCTCAGGAGGCTGAGGCAGGTGGATTGCAAGTTCAAAGTCAGCCTCAGCAAAAGCGAGGTGCTAAGCTACTCGGTGAGACCCTGACTCTAAATAAAATACAAAATAAAGCTGGGGATGTGACACAGTGGTTGAGTGCCTCTGAGTTCAATCCCTGGTATACACCCCCTACCCCCAACAAAATTATATGTTAGAGTTCCTTTTGAGGCCTCTAAATTAGATCCTGAAGAATTCCCAGAGTCTTTTATGAGAATCTTTGAAAGCCAGGCACAGTGGCACATGCCTGTAATCCCAGTTATCAGGGCAGCTGAGACAAAAGGGGCATAAATTCAAGACCAGCCTGGGCAACTTAGGGAGATACTGTCTCAAAATAAAACACAAAGGCAAGGGATGAAGCTCAGTTGTAGAGCATCTTTGTATTCAAGTCCCAATTACCAGTTTTTTTTTTTTTTTTTTTTAAAAAGATACTTTGCAGTAAGTGACCCAGTGACCTACACATTTCTACTTGTATGTGCACACACATATGCACACTTACCTTAAATGACACCTGTCACATGTATGTATGCAATCTGAAATTTGCACCTTTTGCTTGCTGGTTAATTACTTGAAAGTCTCACTCTCTGTGGGGAGAACTTGCATCAGCCCCTGAGAATCAGTCATTTTGGGGAGGAAGATTTATAACTTCCTTGGTTCACTTGTTTATTCAACATTTATTTATTGATTGTGTGCCTACTGTGTGCCAAGATTGAGGGTACAATAATGCAGAAGGATTACAACTCTTCCCTGCTGGAGCTTGTTTGCTAGATGATAAAAAAAGCCTTATTTTTTTTTTTGAGGATTTTGTTGGGGGGATGGATACCAGGGGTTAAACTCAGGGGCTCTCCAACACTGAGCCACATCCCCAGCCCTGTTTTGTATTTCATTTAGAGATAGGGTCCCACTGAGTCACTTAGTGCCTCACTTTTGCTGAGGCTGGCTTTGAATTTGCAATCCTCCTGCCTCAGCCTTCCTAGCCCCTGGGATTAGAGGTGTGTGCCATCGCACCCAACTAAGGCTAACTATTTTTTAAAAATATATATTTTTTAGTTGTAGTTGAACACAATACCTTTATTTTATTTATTTATTCTTATGTGCTTCTGAGGATCAAACCCAGGGCTTCACACATGCTAGTGGAGCATTCTATGGCTACAATCCCAGCCCCTAAGGGGTGGGGGTGGTTGTGGCTTAGCGGTATTAAAAGTTAGCCCTAAGGGTAACTTTTAATAGAAGATCATGAGAATAATAGTTTAAACAGTTTAGAACAAATCCTGAGAAGAAAAAAGATAGTACAAATGAAGCCAGAAAAATAAGGGTCAAAAGTGGTTTGGCTAACATGCTGAAGGGAGAGAAGGAAGGAGTCAAGGAAAAGGATAGAATGTATAGTATGTGCAAAGGGCCTGAGGTGAGAGAAAGCTGGGTGGTTGCAGTGAAAATTTGTCACAGCTCCTGCAAAGAACCAAAGGAGGCATTATAACCAATCCCATCCCCTTTCCAATCCATCTTCCTCATTGCCTCACTGGAGAACCTCAAGCAAAGGGCTGTCTGTGTTTATAGATTCTCATCTGCAAAATGGGAGTATTGATAGCACAGATCTCATGAGATTGTCCTGAGAATTTCATGTCAGTAAGCACTGCCTGTCTGGCCTAGAATGAGGCCATGAGACAGCTGTTACCAGGCCTCACTTCCTTCTCTTCCTTTCCCATCTCTCACCTTCACCACTGCCAAGGTCAATGCCATTTTAGAGAGAACCAACCACATAACTCTAAATTCCCTCCTTTCATTCAGACACTCCCCCATCTCATGTTCCTTTGAGACATACTTGCGTTTGCTTTGTAGAAGAATACTGCTTTAGGTCTACAAAGGAGACAGTATGCTTTCTGTGCACTTGTGCTTGAGATTGAACCCAGGGCCTCAGAATTGTGCATTTTTGTTGCATTTAATGATACATCTATCTGTGGAATCCATGTTTCCCTGGACATCCTGTCAAGGGGGCAATAAGGAAGCAATAGCCATGTACTCTCCTTGAATCTGTCAGGTAGCCAGGTGCAACACATGCAACCACCCACTAGTATAGGTCTGGCTGCTTCTTTCCCAGTGTGCCAGTGTCTGGGCAGATTGAAGTCTCCTTCCCCAGGAACCTAGTCTTTAGGTTGTATTGTTGTTGTGAAAAACCAGCCTCTATCTCAGAGCAAAGCCTGTCCAAGGAAGGGATATGATCTTTGTCCTTGGAAAAACCCACAGAGCACTCCTAGGCACATTCCCACCCTGCTAAGTTGTTTATCTACAGGAGAGATCTCTGCACCAGGTGTCCCTGACTCAGTCAGGCTAGGTGGGGACCCATAGCAGCCCCCTAGCAGCCACCAATCAGCATGAGACAGGGAAATACCTGGGATGCCAGATGACCCTCCCAGTAGTTTATGGTGTTGGGAAACCATGTAGTTCAGCACGTACACCCCTCTTGGCTTAAACCAATCAGTTCAAATGAATACCCCCTTTGTACTGACCAATCACCCCTAGACAACTTGTTTCTGCCAGTGAATGTGCTAATCATGTTTTAGAGTTGTTATTTGATTTTCCCGCGGTATGTGATGATTTGCTAAAAGAGGCTATGATGTATGTGAAGTCCCTGCCCTCTCCAAAGAATGTATAAAAATGCTGCAAACCCTGGGTTCAGGGCCTCTCAGGGTCACCAGTTGGTGTGTGTGCATGCGGAGGACCGAGCTAGCTCGCAATAAACACCTCTTTGCTGCTTACATCGATCTTGGGTCTCTGGTGGTCTTTGGGGGTCCTGAATTCGAGCATAACAGTTGTTTATGGGGGTTTTTCTTCTGGTAC